>NC_135565.1:6509141-6809141 GCF_964340395.1 Glandiceps talaboti
TCTGAACGTGAAGTGAGCGAGTTTGTGTTGTATTTTGTGCTTTTATATAAATTCAAAGTACACTGACTATGTTCAATAATCTCAAATATTGTGTTTTTCATTCTAGAATATCGATTGGCCATGTCTACAAATAAGGAACCCAACACAGTAACTGATACTCCATTTTGAGCAAAATAAAATTCATTCGAAAGCAAATATGTCGACTGAGATATGTTGAGAGATTACCTTGGTATCGGTTGACTTTGGTTCTTCTCCATGATCCTTGGCAGTAACTATCATGTCGTACGATCTACTCGCTGTCCACAACTCTCGCGAGACTGTAATATTACCTTCGTAACGATCGATTTGAAAGTAGCCATGGTCGTTACCATCTAGTTTGATTCATATACAAACAAAGAAAAATGATTTACAAGCGATATGTTGAATATGAAAGAATATGAAAACTTAAAATACCGAATATACACACGCTCACCGATGTGTAGGCAATAAAAACCCGCTTTTAGTTGCAGATATATAATCCAGCCACCCACCCACTAACTAATATTGCATCGAGCATTGATCTCTCCACTGTAGTAGTTACTTTACTGAATGTGTTATTGCTTACCAGTAATATCATATCGTATTAGTGAGTTGTTACCAGAATCTATATCAAAAGCTGTGACTTGTATAACAGTTGAATTCACCGGAGTGTTTGTTGGAATTTCTTTCTCATACAACTTCTCCGTAAAATAGGGGGCGTTGTCGTTCAGATCAATGACGTCAATATAAACCATGACGTCACTCGACAGTGGCACAATACCACCATCTTTAGCCTCGGCCGACAGAATAAAACTTGTGTTTCTCTCGTAGTCGATGTTAGCAGTCAGTGTTGGTGAGATTTCACCTGTGTACTCTAAAAGGTTAAAGGTTAAAGGTTAGGAGGTCAGTATATAAGGGGCATGAATGAAATGGTCAATTATGTGTACGTCAGAGTATGTACGGCTATCATGTGTTCATGTCATCTTTAAAATCGGTATCTCTGTTTAAAAGGAGAATCATGCATGTTAATGACAAATGCTACATAATTACGAATGATCAAGAAAAGTTATTTGATGTACTCTTGTAGAAATCACGTGATTGTTATAACTAGTAAATATTTGGAGAGACATTTGAGGGGAGAAATGAGATAAAACACAATATCTCTATGAAGTAAAGAAACATTACGTGGAAGCTCTCTGGATAAGTAATATCAATAGTCATGAACCCAGCTCCAATGAAATTACCACATCTTTTGGAAGTGAAATATGTTCAAAGGTTTTGTATGTCAATAATTACGTATAAACTTGTATTGGATAGCAATACTATTTTAATGTCTAAAGTTTTACTTTTTACGTCACTCCAAGAAATAAAGGCCTTTTTTAATACAAAAATATTGGTTGTGGAGAGTTAATTTATGATTTTACATCATCTGCAATTAATTGCGATTTCATAGAAAGATCAAGTTGATCTTGCGCCTTTATAGGGTATTTTTGCTCTTGGTCTCATTGCTTCCTGGGAGTCATCAGAAGTGATTATTCATTTTTGAATAATGAATATTCATGAGATGTTTTACACTTAAAGGAATAAACACTTGGGATTCATGAATATTCAATGTCGCAATATTCTAGTGGGTTTCCTTTCATGAATCATGGCCAAACCCATAAATCAAATGAAATACTCCATTTGCACATTCAAGGAACTGGAAATTACGTTGATATGCTAAACGAGACTGTTGACGCCATGTAGGCACTCGAATCAATTTGTATGATTTAAAAAAACTAATTTTTAGAGTAAGTACTCTACATTTTTTTTCTAAATCATACAAATTGATTCGAGTGCTATGGTTGACGCCATATATTTCCACCATCATTGCCTCACACACTTTATTTTTGTGTTGCACACTTCCATATTAAATCTTGGTATTTTATAAACGCTCCATAAAATAAATAATACTTCGCAAAAATATCTATAATCCTAAGTGACCAATTATTGGTGGTAATGACGTACTCAAAAAGACGAATGTGCTCGCGCAGGGTAAAAGGTTACAGCCTCGTTTTCAAATATTACGTCACATCCGTCTAGATTGTGCAAACGGAGTTTCGTTCTCCATTACCTACCATTGGAAATGAAGTTCCCATCGCCACCATTAACTATGTAGTAACTCACAGTGCCATTTTCTCTGAGATCTTCATCGGTTGCATACAGAGACACGATGACGACAGCGTCTCTTGTATTTTCTTCCACTGTACCATGATACGAAGTTTTATTGAATGTTGGAATGTTGTCGTTTACATCCTGTACAGATATATGAACCTGTGCTGTACTATTGAGAGCTGGGTTGCCTTGATCTTTAGCCTGAAAGATGTTGAAATTGTATGTTTTGTGTCTCCAAAAGATGGGGGGGGGGGGGTCCTCCATAACATTCATGAGTGACAAACTGGTATAATGAAATACGAAGAACACTAACATAAAAGGCTTGAACACTGTAATTAGACTGACATTAGTTTAGTCCTATATGCGTTACGATCATCCCCCACCGTATAGTCAAATTGATTTCTCTAGCACAGAATTTCATGTTAACCATCACCAGTGATAGTTTATATATGCTATTGGAATTACACATGATGACGTCATCACGTTCTCATATCACTAACATTCAAACTGGAGGTTGAGTTTGTAGTAAAGTGAACGACGTAACAACTTGATTAACACCTGTCAGTGTGTGATGGATTACTACTGACATGCGCTGTTCACACCTTCTCCAGCAGGAGATTTAGCTAGATTTTTTAAATAGAATTTGTCCGTTTGATCTTTAAGAGAGATCATAGAGAATGAGTACATGTATAATATCTAGACTTGGCTGACATTTACTTAAAGATCTCCGCTCATATGTTAATTATGACCAACACCGTGCTATGAAATCAAATTCTAATACTGTAACACTAACCATTATTTCTAGTGTGTAGATACTCGTTGTTTCTCTGTCTATGTCTCCGACGGCAAATATTTGACCACTTTCTTCATCAACAGTGAAAACCTCACCTATTGAATCGTGAAAACAAGAAAGATACAAAAATATAATATTTTGCCCTGAAACTGGGACTCTTGCAAAGTTAGCGGTTATCTATACTGGCAAATGTTATACATTCAATAGTTATAAATGTATATAAACTAAATACTGCACCAAAATACTTGGATAAATAATCCTAGCTTTCATCCAGAATCTTCAGGTCTTCTCTTCAGGGATGTGACGTTTCATTTGTTTCATTATTCACTTGCAAAAAAATTAGTATTTATCATAATAAAAGTTAAGTTATGTTGTTATGTTATTACATTCGTTTGTTGATGTATAATGCGCCAGTAAGCCTACAAATTCGTTTGTTCGTTCACTCGCTCACTCACTCACGCACTCACTCACCCACTCACTCACTCACTCACTCACTCACTCACTCACTCACTCAGTCACTCACTCACCCACCCACCCACCCAGCCACTCTATCAACCACTAAGTTAACTCACTCAACCAACTTGACATCAACTTGTTCGTTTTGTTCAACGAATCATTAAGCTAACCAGCTTCTTATACTAACTAACTAACTAACTAACTAACTCGCTCATCCACCCACTCATAAAGTAACTTAAATTTTCACTATAGTTTCTACGTTGTTACCTTGGTTTCCATGTGTAATATAGTACAAGACCATCCCATTACTGCCTTCATCAGCATCAGTAGCCGTTACTGCGTCTAATGACACATTTCCATTCTGTCCATAGTCATGTTCTACCACTGCTATAGAGTACGATTGTTGATTAAACACTGGCGTATTATCGTTAATATCACTCACTGTCACCGTGACCTTGCGTTGTAAGATTAATTATAAGTACAGA
This sequence comes from Glandiceps talaboti, assembly GCF_964340395.1. Classification (NCBI taxonomy): domain Eukaryota; kingdom Metazoa; phylum Hemichordata; class Enteropneusta; family Spengelidae; genus Glandiceps; species Glandiceps talaboti. Next base: position 6,513,048 of record NC_135565.1, read on the forward strand.
AAATGGAAAGAAAATTACTAAATTTCTTTAACACGGAGAAAGGGACTGAAAAATCTACTTTCTTATAACATCAACTTCCCTCAATATTTAGCAAACGACATTGGGCTTTCCTTGATATTTTCTTTATTATTGCAAGTACGATTTTCTTATGAAATAGGCCAGTGACTCATCAAAATGCTGGACAATAAAAACATTTAGTTCTTTAACTTTGGTGGAGAACATAATGTATGGTTAACTACTGAATGTTTTAAGTATTTACCTTCAACCCAATGAATTGAACCTAAGAGATGAATTCGAACTTGCTTTACAATGCCATTGCTCCTCGATACCATTCTTTCTATTAGTAGTAGATTCAGTTTTACTATTACAGTTTAACAGCGAATTTCACAATACCGTGCAGCTTTTCTGTTTGATACAACCATGCAGAAACCAATAAGAAACTGGACATGTTACACTTTAATATAGCAAGATTGAATGAGTACAGTTTCTTGCTACATTTTGTCTAAGTGATATGAACTACACATGGCACCATAAAGACATCAAATGAACACTGCAGACGACATTTTTTGCACCCTTCATCGGGTGATTGATCCTAATAAGAAAATCATTGGCGCCTGAATGTCTGCAAGGAGTTGCAATACATTTAAATGGTTTATTTCATTTAGACTAAATGTAGCAAAAACTGTGATCTTGCTATTGAAGTGTGACATATGTAGTTTCTTGTTGGTTTCTGCATGGTTGAAATAAAGTATTAATATCAAAATATATTTATCATTTACAAGATCGGGATAATGCTCGTTGATACAACGAAGTTATTTTTTGTTAAACCCTGCACTATCTGTAACTTGAGTATTATTTTGTCGATCAGACAATCAACAATATATTCACTGAAAATTGTTAACATACCAATAATTAGACATTGTAAATGGTAAATAGAGGTTGGCTGCATTCATTCATCAGGTTGAAATTATGATTTCATGTGGGCGCTGATTTTTTGGTGAGGACTCAAAATCATCGCACTAGCTATAGTATGTGTACTGCTACATCAATGCATTTACCTACTGATCGTGAGGATCATGAGGTGGTTCAATACCGTTCATGTGGTACGATATTATAGGTAAGTCATAATATCAACAAAGAAGTATAAAAAAACGTTCCCGTTGCAGTTCCTAGGACAAACTGGCGGCCTTTAAACTTAACTTTCGCCACTAGTTGGCGCTGTGGTAATATCGTGTATCAACGAACATTATTCTAATTATTGGAAGTCCCAACCTTATATGAACCTGTTTACCAATTTATCATTGATGCAACTCACCGATGTGTAAGCATTTTTCGGTTTATCTCCCGTTGTATCCTGAGCAATTACTGAGAATGAATACCACCATCGAAGTTCACGGTCAATTTCTTGTGCTGTGAAAACTTCTCCCTACAAGAAGTAATGGTTGAGTAAGATTTTACCAAGGTATTTGAAATGTAAGCTTCGCATAGAACACCCTGCTGTATATACGTCATTATCGCTATATGTATACTATATACGCGATAATGCATACTCATTATCGGTATATGTACACTATATAGGCGAGAATGCATGTTCATTATCGCTAATTAATGTACTGTGTAGTCGTGAAAGCATATTCATTATCGCTATATGTACACTATATAGGCGAGAATGGATATTCATTATCGGTATACGTACACTATATAGGCGAGAATGGATATTCATTTTCGCTATATGTACACTATATAGGCGAGAATGCATATAATTATCGCTATATGTACAATATATAGTCGAGAATGGATGTACATTATCAGTATATGTACATTATATAGGCGAGAATGCATATTCATTATCGCTATATGCACACTATATAGGCGGGAATGCATATTCATCATCGCTATATGTACACTATATAGTCGAGAATGGATATTCATTATCGGTATACGTACACTATATAGGCGAGAATGGATATTCATTTTCGCTATACGTACACTATATAGGCGAGAATGCATATAATTATCGCTATATGTACAATATATAGTCGAGAATGGATGTACATTATCAGTATATGTACATTATATAGGCGAGAATGCATATTCATTATCGCTATATGCACACTATATAGTCGAGAATTTATATTCATTATCGCTATATGTACACTATATAGGCGAGAATGCATATTCATTATCGCTATATGTACACTATATAGGCTAGAATGGATTTTTACAGTTCAGATTAAATTGTCTTATTAGTCATTCTATAAAAAACAAAAAAGACAACAGATCTGACAAGAAAAGGTAGAAACTAACATATTCTCCTAGACTAAACTGTTTACCCTCTCACTTACTGGTATACATTTGCAACCTCCACTAACTCAATTAAATGTCCAATACTCTGGTCAAATCATACTCTCATGTCATCTTCAACTGTTGCACCAACGCCTTCTTCCATACACTTGCCTAACAACCAAATCTCATTCATTCATTCATTCATTCATTCATTCATTCATTCATTCATTCATTCATTCATTCATTCATTCATTCATTCATTCATCCATTCATTCATTCATTCATTCATCCATTCATTCATTCATACGTTCATTAATCATTCATTCATGCATCCATCCCCCACCATCCTGTCACCCCCACCCACCCACTCACTCACTCCCTCCCTCCCCCCTCCCTCCCTCCCTCCCTCCCTCCCTCCCTCCCTCCCTCCCTCACCCACTCACTCACTCACTCACTCACTCACTCACTCACTCACTCACTCACTCCTATAATATCCTTACCGTTGTTTCGTTTAACGTAAACTCAGCAACCAAGTGTGTAAACCTATATTCTATTATACCATCTTTAGTACCGGCTGATACAAGTAAAACTAATGTACCAATATCAGTTTGTTCCTCGACAACTGCATCGTAGAGGGACTTATTGAATCGGAGACTATCGTCCTTCAGTTCTTCCACGGTGACGTTTATGCTAACGGTACTCTCAAGAAACGGCACGCCCTTGTCTCTAGCTGCCACTGTGAAGTACAACGACTCATACTCGTCAAGTAATGTATTGTTTTTCAGTTCACCATAACTAATCTGCCTAAGAACGTCAACTCTGATTATACCCCTGTTATCGATTCTAAAGAGAGACGTGGTATTATCCCGTATGCTGTACAAAACCTCTCCGTTCGATCCCGAGTCTTTGTCGTTCGCTTCGACGGCAAGAATAACATAACCGCCTGGCGTTTCATCAACCACGGTGGCTCCGTATTTCGTTGCTGTGAATTCAGGAGGGTTGTCGTTGATATCTTCGACGTATATGATAATAGATGTTGATGATGTGTGGTAAGGTGGTGCGTTGTCATTCGCGAAAACTGAAAAAAAAAATTAGGACTATAATTATATATACGTACTCCTTTGGATAAACTTTCCAACCAAGTAAATATTTTTATGTGCGATTGAGAACCAAACATGTTTAGATGTAATGATATTAAATTGGAATGATATTCAGATTACTCGTAACCAGCGTTATAACTGATCTTAGACTTAGGAGTAATTGAGGAGATACCCCCCCCCTCCCTCCCTCACAAACACTATTAGATTCGTGGTTACAAACCATGTAACAGGCTGTTTACACCTAAAATGAATAGTACACATTTCCCATAGTGCATCGTTCAAAATGGTCGTTCCACCACAATGCATCTTTCAAGATGGCTGGTTTGCCATTTCCTAATTTACAAAAAAAACTAAGGCTTGTCAGAAACAATAAAATCAACTCTTAACAATCTGAGCGAGACAAAGATTATCGAAAGTTCAGAATGACAGACTTAAAATATAATTGCAAAATAAAATCTTTATTTTTCTGAGTTTGAGAGTATTTTGTTATAAAAGGCAGTCAATGTTAGAACTATTATAATAATAGACACTGCTTAAAATGTTGATGACAGCCACAGACTATAGTCTCGATTACCCAGACTCTTGCGGCTGGGGGCTCTGCCTACGAGACCTCCCCCAAGCGAGAGTTTCTCGTCTGGGTGGTCTCGTAGAAGAGCCCCCAGCGGCGAGAGTCGACTGGGTACACGAGACTATTACGGATAGTACTGAAGCGAGTGTGTATCAAATAACACATAAGCTTTAGAAGGAATGTTGAATGTTACGTGAATAGAAACTGGCAGTAAACAAACTCCTGTTCTTGATTAACATTGGATATATAACAGTCCATAATTTTGTTTACCTTCAAATGTGTATTGTCTCCCTGCTGGATCTTCATAATCAAGCCTCGTATTGGTAGTAATTTCACCTGGAAAAGAAGGCATTTCATGATATTTCACCGACAAAACAAGAACAAGCCAAGTCCATTTGTTCGAACAGAAAATATGGTATGGACGCTTTTCATGAAGTTTACATAAATAACAATGTCCTCAACTTCTGCACTAGATTTCATAACCTACCTGTTGATGAGTCAATGATAAAATCATCAATACTCAATGTGTATGACACGAGTCCGTTTAGTCCTTCATCCTGGTCGCTTGCGGATACAGTAATCAAAGTGGTTCCCACAGTAACCTCCTCTTCTTGGTGCTTAATGTACGTAGGCAAATCAAACAATGGTTCATTGTCATTCACATCGGACAAAGTAATTACAACCCCGGTATAGTTTGTTAGGATCGGAACGCCATGGTCGCTGACAGAAATGTTCAGCGTATAAACGCCTTTCACTTCACGGTCGAGAGCGGCTGCCACGTTTAATTCACCGGTCTTCCTACCGATAGTAAATCTGCCGTCGCTACCCGTGAGTATAGCATAGCTTATTTCGCCATTATTACCGATGTCTACATCGGTTGCTACAAGTGTCGCTATATTATAGTTAATACTAGTATTCTCTGGAATATCGTAAAAATAATGTAATTGTTCGAACTGCGGATAATTATCATTCACATCTAAAATCTCGATTTGAACTTGAACCGCTGAACTCAAACTGTCCTCATCACCCTCACGATCATGCGCAGTCACAGTTAATTCATAATTATCATTTCTCTCTCGGTCTAAGTCCAGGATGACGTCATTACTGGTGGTGCTGATAACGCCCGTCTTCTCATCGATCTGAAAATGTTCACTGCCTTCGCCAGAGAGGGCGTACACAATTGATGCATTGTACCCGTAGTCCCTATCAATTGCACTGATTGCATTGTTCTATGACAAAAAAAAAAGAAACAAGAAACAAGAACATAACATAAAATAAACTTCTGGGAATAATTTTAAAATTACTATCTCGAAATATATTTAATTTTTCGTGTAAATACTAATTTTTAATGAATTTTTAAACCTAATGCACTGTTTCAGTACAAAGAAAAGTATTAAGTCACAATTTATTTACAAGTTATGGTTTTCCAATGACATAAGTTAAATTAAACCTTCAGTGCAAATTCCACATTCCAGGATTACTGTACAATATTCCTGTTACTTGCAATTTAGTGTGCTACATATTTTTACGTACAAAATAAACAGATTGGTCAGATACTATTTTCAGACCATACTTACCATTTCAACGAGCCTGTCTATTAGCGAATTTTCTTCGATCCTACCACTGTACAGAATTTCCGTAAATGTGGGGTAATTATCATTTTCGTCAAGAACGGTAATTAAGAATTCTGCAACAACCTACGAATTGAAGTAAAAACAAAAGGTTTAATTATTTGAAGGAAGATGAAGCAAGAACTTTGTTATAACTTGGAAGATACAGACAAATCTCGAGTGATAAACGTTTTTTAAAAAAGTTTTGATATGTACAATAGCTTACTCGTAATATTATTATTAAGCACAGTGTACAGTTTTAATGCATCATCTGTCAATATACGCAATGTACTCGTTGCATACACGATAAATTAAATTAAATCAAACTTATTTGCGGATCCACACATAAAATCAGCGCCCTCAACGACGATCACTATTTCAACCTGTTTCTGTACCTGAGCACTTAGTAACATGCACAGTTTCTCGTTGTTGGTATTTTAACAATTTTCTTGGAATGTATTATATTGTGGATGTCGCTCAAGATAAATGTACCACTACTCTATCTACAGATGATATTGACCAAATTAACCAATATATTTTTATTAATAATTGACACCATATTCCAGTGAATATATGTTTTGGTTATTCGATAAAGAGATATCAGAATCAATAGTGGAGATTTACCGGGTCTTCAAGACATGCTGAATCTTCACTTAAGGACGCCACTATTTCATATCTATAAGATTCTCTGGTCTCTCGGTCCAGTGCGACGTTCGTATTTATCACACCCTAGAGAGAGAGAGAGAGAGAGAGAGAGAGAGAGAGAGAGAGAGAGAGAGAGAGAGGAGAGAGAGAGAGAGAGAGAGAGAGAGAGAGAGAGAGAGAGAGAGAGAGAGAGAGAGAGAGAGAGAGAGAGAGGAGAGAGAGAGAGAGAGAGAGAGAGAGAGAGAGAGAGAGAGAGAGGTTATTGCCATACATACCGAATATTACTCACACACATCTATATCCTTCCCTTAAAACATTTCGTAGTGATGCATAAGATAGAATGATTCAATTCAGGTGAATACCTTTTTTATGAATGCAGTGTGGTAATGATGTTGGTGTCAGTGGTTGTGGTGATGATGATGGTGATGATGATGATGATGATGATGATGATGGTGATGATGATGATGATGATGATGATGATGATGATGATGATGATGATGATGATGATGATGATAGTGGTAGTGGTGGTGGTGGTGGTGGTGGTGATGATGTTGGTGATATTGACGACGGTGATGATGACGGTGGTGGTGGTGGCTGTGGTGGTTGGGGTGCTGCTGCTGCTACTGCTGATGATGATGATAATGATGATGATGGTGGTGTTGGTGTTTGTGGTGGTGGTGGTGGTGGTGGTGTTTTGAGTTGAGTTGACCAAACTACTGACAGAAGACAACCAACCACACTTTAACTACTCACCGTTGTATCATTAATGTTGAAGTCAGTCACTGTAGAATCAGAGAAACCATATCGTATATCATAACTTTCATAGCCTTCAGCTTCGACCACTGTCACGTACGTATTTGGAGGTTCATTCTCAGAGACAGACACATTGATATATTGCCGTCCCCCTGTATCCACCTTGGCTTCAGTGATGGCTAACCTCACCACAGTGTCTTCATCACCGTACTGGATTGGATTACCATTATCACGGACGCTAATGTTCATGTGAAGAACACCTCTGGCAACGTTGAGGGCGCTGTCCTGCATCTCTTTGATAACTATCGTTTTGCTGTTTTTAACGACGTTGTCACTCATGTAGAAGTAGTCATTCCATGGAGGTTTAATGAAGTATGTCAGCATTGCGTTTTCACCGATATCTGCGTCGTCAGCGTCTACTGCAGCGATGACAGTATCGGATGTCGAATACTCCAACGTTTTTACCGAATAAAATCGATATCTGAAGTTTGGTTTATTGTCATTTGTATCCAACACACTTATATAAACAGGGACGTATTTTCTGATATCAGGGCGTCCAGATACGATCTCTACAGTAAAAATGAAATTGTTATCCTCTTCGCGATCAATTTGGCCATTTGTAGTTTTAATGGTGCCATCTACGTCCACCCAAAAGTATTCCCTCGCGGCAGCTTCCATAACGAAATAGTTAGCTCGGTAGAGATCTTCTGCTTCGATGGAAATGTCTCCAACTATTGTGTTTTCAGCAGCGTTCTCAATGACTTGGAATTGGTACCAGTTACTTCCACACGACGTTGTGTTTATAACACACGTGGTATTTGGATCTGTGGAAAGGTGAACACGGGGTATGGTCAAAATTAGCACAGTGCTCAAGAGGCGTGGATTTGAATTTAGACGGTATGAGAGTGGATGTTGGTTTAGCGGGCTGGGGAGAGAGGCGCCATGATTTGTCGGTCAAAACTAGTATTTCTAGGTTATGACGAATTACAGTGAAATCCAAGGTCACTGGAAAAACAGGTGATTTTACGAATGTCAGCATCTTGATATGTCACAGCCGACTACGTTAAATACATTCAATTTTAAATTTCAGTTAGGAAGCTTCAGTAATTAGGGGAAGGTCTGTGGGTAGGAAGAGGGAGAAATAATATTTTTACACATCGGTTCTTGTGGAGGTCCATATTTTAGAAGTAAAAAAAATTCTCCACGTTTTACTTTGAATCACTGTATTACCTATAGGTTGCATTATTTTGTTATTTTGACATGATCCCACCGTTGCCACCGTTCGTCACTGCCAATGTTGTACCGTAATACCAGAACACGTGAATCAGTTGTCTTTTGTCTAAGGAGCTAGAGGAGTGGGTCTCACAGGGGTGAATGGGGAACAGAGTGGAATAAGGTGTGGTGTTATGGGGATGTTGACAGGTCCTGACATTATCGGCAGTGTGCCATTTTAGTCATTGGGAGTTCAGGCCTACAGTTATGACCATTATTTCAGACTGCAAACAGGAATTTGAGAATACAGCGCCCTCGCTCAAATTGGGGGTATAATCACCTCATAGTACAGTTTCTTTAGAGCTTTGTCCCTTGGTATTCTGTACAAGTGTAAATCAGGGATGGTTTTCGCATTGTTCAGACATAGAGAAAAGCAGCAGTGCTCTATGATTAACTGAGTAACCTATACCATGTATACCCCCTCCCCGGGTACCCACAGACAGGAAGTAGAGCGCCACCACGGCAAATTTTGGAAAGGCCTATTAGACCCACCCAAACACGGACATTAATGAATGCAGTACCTTCATACAAAATCACCGGGGTGTTTGTACTGAGAAACAACCAATACCTCTAAAACTACCATTACGGTGGCTGCGGTGGGATTGAATCCTTACCATTTATTCTTGAAGTCATCTCCTTTTTCACGTCTGACAGCATTTTAACCCATGGTTTTGAAATATTTCAATAGAGAGGATGGTCATGTTTGAGAGAAAGGAAAATGAGGCAGGGCTACTTTTGAGAAAATGGAATCAGAGGAGGGTCACTTTTTACACAACGGACCATGCTTGATTTCCCTCAGCCCTTTCTCACTTGTAAATACCAATGGCTCTCTAATCATACCTAATACAATTACACTCCCCCTCCCCTGAAAATAGAGATTATGCTAATTTTACCTGACAATACATTAATTATGGATTTAACACATACCTATGTATTCTGGATTTACTTGAATATTTATGAGTGTATTGGTTTCTAAACTGAAATTGCCATGGTCCCTTGCTGAAACCGAAAACTGTAAGGTATCGTTTGCGTCCAGAAAACCACTTTTGCGGAGGTCGTCATACCTGACGTCATCAGTGACGTAAAGCACGCCTTTGAAATCTATCCTGAACAAGTCTGAAGTGTTTTCAGTCACGTGATATGATACCAAACCATTGGTCCCAGAGTCTGGATCAACCGCGTGCACAACAAGAACTGGGCGGTTTGCAGACAGCCCGTCAGGAATGGTTGCGTTGTATCGATCACGTTCAAATACTGGTGCATTGTCGTTCACGTCCAGGACCTCAATTTCTACTATAGTTGATGACGTCAGAGATGGAACACCCATATCATGTGCATACACTTAGAAGAAAGAAAGAACAATAATCATTGCTACCTTTATATTAACGGTTTGGGGGTAATTAATATGCTTCAAGACTTTTATTGGCCTGTCTTGAAGAAAGTCTGCGATGCATGCAGGCATGTCAAGTATGTTACGGTCAAAATCACGAAATTTGAAACAAAATGCTGTCTGGCTCAACAATAAATCTTACCAAGAGAATTTTATGAAGCAAAATGACAAACTGTAGCAATATCAGTAAGATTTTTGTTGATTTTTGACGATAAAATGTAGCATTGTTGGTAAAATGTTTTTTGAGCCTGATGATAAAATATAGCTGGTACTTGTAGAGCGAGACGACATTTTGTTTCAAGTAACAAAGTTTTAATCATATTCTTCTACAAATGTCTGTTTTAGATGTTTGCTAAATTCAATTTCGGTGGTGGTGGTGGTGGGGGTGGTGGTGGTGGTGATGGTGGTGGTGGTGATGATGGTGGTGATGATGGTGGTGATGATAGCGGTGGTGGTGATGGTGGTGGTGATGATGATGGTGGTGGTGGTGATGATGATGATGATGACGAGGATGATGATGTTTAAAAAAAGTATCTTCAAATTCTGACGATGGAATTTATTAGTTTAGAAATGAGTTTATATTTACGACATAATCGGTTTTACAACAAAAGTCTTGGCGGTTAACTGTAAATAATCGTTCATTTGATGACTACAGCTGTGCAAACCTTGTCGAATACACGTTCAAACGCGTTTTGTTTCAAAACATCAAAATCTCACCGTAAATTTGATGATGTCTGTCAGCCAAGTTCTCGTAATCAAAAGTTCTGTTTGTGTACAATTCACCTGAAATGAAGAACATATTATTAACAGGAATATTGTTTACAAAACAATGTACGTTATGGTCCAGTACTCATTCAAAAAAAGCCTTTTCGTATGTTTTAATCATAATAGGTCTGTTGATGATATGGTTTATGGTGAAAGGTATATGGTGTGACTACGACAACTACTTAGAGAGAGAGAGAGAGAGAGAGAGAGAGAGAGAGAGAGAGAGAGAGAGAGAGAGAGAGAGAGAGAGAGAGAGAGAGAGAGAGAGAGAGAGAGAGAGAGAGAGAGAGAGAGAGAGAGAGAGAGAGAGAGAGAGAAGAGAGAGAGAGAGAGAGGAGGGAGATAGATAGACAGACAGACAGACAGACAGACAGACAGACAGACAGACAGAGAGATAATAGAGGGAGGGGTGACAGAGACAGACAGACAGACAGACAGACAGACAGACAGACAGAAAGAGACAGAGACAAAAGAGAGATAGAGACAGAGACAGAAAGACAGAGACAGACTGTAAGACACAGACAAACAGAGTGACATACAAACAGACAGACTGACAGACAGAGATAGCTATAGATCGGAAGGTAGGTAGGTACAGACACTGACAGAGAGAGCAAATGAGAGTCAGACAAACAGAGAGAGAGAGAGAGAGAGAGAGAGAGAGAGAGAGAGAGAGAGAGAGAGAGAGAGAGAGAGAGAGAGAGAGAGAGAGAGAGAGAGAGAGAGAGAGGGGGGGGGAAGGAGTGGAGTGAGAACAAGTCACAATGATTTTTCCACAAGGCCTTCCAGAAGAAAATATGATGTACGACGTCACATTGACGAAAGAGTTGTTTTATGTGACGTATTCCTCTTCCAACATTCCTCCTTCTGTCATATTCCTCTCACTCCTCTCATATTCCTCCTTTCCTTATCTCCCCACCCCATGTTCTCTTTCCTGCCAAGCCCCACGTTCATCTTTCCTCCCTCTGCTCCCACCCCTTGCTCTTCCCTCCCTCTTCCCACATCCCTCCCCCTCCTTATCCCCACATCTATCCATCCTTCCTCCCTCTCCTCGCATTCCAATTCCCCTTCCTCCCTATCCCCACATTCCTCCTTCCTCCCTCTCCTCACATACCCATTTCGTACCTGTAGCAGTGACAATGGAGAACTCATCGGAGTTGGTGGTGTACATAACCATACCATTGAGTGTATCATCGGCGTCCTCAGCTGTAACATTGAATATAAAAGTTCCAACGGGCACACTTTCCTCAATACTACCTCGGTAAAGTTCGTTTCTAAAAATTGGGCTGTTATCGTTCACATCATTAATATATATTTCAACGTACATTGAGGTCTCTAGAACTGGATCACCCCCATCATAAGCCAAAAGAGTCATAGAATACTGCGGTATGGATTCACGATCAAGTTCTCCTGATACATATAGCAGGCCACTGTCTCTGTCAATGCTAAAATCTCCAAAGCTACCATTAGTGATTCGGTACATGATTCGAGCGTTCAGACCATCATCCTCGTCCACGGCCACCATTGGAATGAGAGAGGTACCTATATCGATGTTCTCTATTACAGGGAAACCATACGCGTCGTCATAAAACGAAGGCGGATTATCATTGACGTCATCCACAACAATGACAATTGACAAGTTACTCTGCAGACTTCCAGCCTCTCCGTTACTATCAGCCGCAGTGACAACGAGTTCATAGATATCTTTGGTTTCCCGGTCAAGTCGAGGAATAGTTTCATTGTCTGTGGTTGTAATAAGACCAGTGAATTGGTCAATTATGAATTGTTCACTACCAATACCACTGAGTGAGTACACTATGGCTGCGTTGATGCCTTCATCCTCATCTGTTGCTGTGATAGGAGGGCACTAAAACAAAAAATTACCAGATTTTAACTGAATGCCTCCCGTAAGGGGTGCGAGGATTTTTGGTCCTACACACACTGCTGGAATGCTAATTGTTTACCTATAGCTACATGTTGTATGCATGATGTGCCCATTGGTTCGAAATTTAATTACATAACAGTATGTGAAATGTGAAGCGTGCATACTTAAGATATTGCCTAATTATCGGAAAGTCATTAATTATTACATAACAGTATGTGAAATTTGAAGCGTGCATACTTAAGATATTGGCTAATTATCGGAAAGTCATTAATTATGCAAATTCACCATTCAGATTATAAGCCACATCAACAAACTTTAAAGGACACATGCACAATGCATGTGCTAAATTATCTCAGAGAAATTAAGGCTTGCATTCTAAAGATATTGCTCAATTATCATCATAATAATTATCGGAGTGTCAAAAGCCTGGGTCAAAGGTCACTCCTGGCACCAGCACGACGTGCTGGTGACAGGCGCAGGGTTCCAGCACGACGTTCTGGTGACCGGCGCCTGTCAGCAGACTCGGCCAATAATTATTTATGCAAATTACACATCACAATTAAAAACTACATCAAACACGTGTGATTTATTATGATTGAAGTACATGCCAAGTTATATGAAATTTGAAGTTATATAGCCTAATCGCTGAAAATCATTAATTATGCAAATTACTCACTAAAACTAGAACCCAACAATACCAACAGGCTTTATAGGATATGTGTGCTTTGTCATGGTTGCTGTACTGCTGTATGTGCCAAATTATATTGCTATACTTTTGTTTGTTTGTACAAAACTATTATGATATGTTTGTTTTATTTTCAAAAACTTTATCTAGACTGTAATGTCAATACTCTCAGTCAAACTAAATCAAAAAAAAAATTCAGTACAAGAACAATGGATAAACCCAATTTAGAGTGTATTGACATTTTCTACCACTGTTACATTCCAAAACGACTGTTTACCTGATGAATGTCGATCTAATTAATAAAATCCCTGACACGTTATTTCTCTTGTCGACAGTTGCTGATGGATACAAGGCGTATCTAGTACTGGTTTGTAACTTACAGGGTACAAAGTTTCACTCGCAGCCTATTTATGCCATATCTCTATATGCATGTGTGTCAACAGCAATGACATGTGACAGTACTTTGTATACCAAACAATGGTGTCAATCAGTCGTGTCGACCACTAGGGACCACTTTGTGTACACTAAAACAGCCCGAGGTGATGAATATTGAAATCGGATGGACAACCAAGTCTACCATGAAACGGTGCAAGGTCAATCTGACGTGTCGTAAGGGCCCCTTTCTCTACCATAAAACGGCGTGGTATGGAGTCAGTCTGTCATGTATTAAATGTAATGAACAGTTTGTCTTACCACAAAACGATGTGAAGTCATATAAATCGGTCATGTCGTAAGGGCCTCTTTGTCTACCGTAAAACGGTGTGGGGTCAACCTGCCATTTCAGGACCACTTTGTCTTACCATTAGACTTTGTGAGGTCGTATCAATCTGTCATGTCGTAAGGGCCACTTTTTTTCTTACCGTACAACGGTGGAGGTCATATCAATCTAGATCTGTCATGTAGGACCACTTCACCCTTTGAATTATCATTATTACCCTACTCAAACAAATATACTCCTCAGCCAACATTTTGTGTTTATGGCATCGTGTCGGTGCTTTAATCTGTCAGAGTGTACCGTTAAATCAAAGCTAAGCATGGTTATATTTTATTGTTGTTTAATGTGTGGTGGGGGACAACGTTATCACTTGGTTGGCACTTACAACCCCGGTTTACAACACATCTGCTAGGACAAAAAACTTGGTGTGTGCCAATATAACGTGTCAATTCAGCTCCATCACCAGTAGTCACCCTCTACCCGTCTACAAGTCATTAATTGGCCTGGAGAAGCATTCTTGTTAGAACGTGAAACTGTTGCCACTCAAACCAAGTCCAGTTTGACAGACTGCAATGTTGTCCATTATGAATATCACGTACTCAACCGTATTTGCTTTGTACAAACTACAATGATCGATCCGTGACATGTAACTTTGTCATATCCAATGAAAAAGATTAACCTATGTTTACAGAGAGCAAGGTAAACCGGGGAGAAATCACCCTACTTAGGCAAAATTTCCACATGACCCCTTTTCTTGATCATTGCAGTTTTGTATTATAAAGGTTTTTAAAAAAATTCTCATCACTAAAAAGAATTTCAATAACAAATATCTCCATTAAAACAATATTTATCATTTGATAAAAATTGAATTAATGCAATGACATAAATTGCAGAAAATATTTGAAAGGGCAAATTTCCGAATATTTCATTCAACAAAGTACAAAATTGGCATGCTTGATTCGCCACTAACAATATAATTAAATATACTCAGACCTATTAGGTCAGGGTCAAGTATCAAATGCGAATAAATACATGTCAGAACTCAGTTAAAATATGTTGTAGTTATTAAAACCACGGCACCTGAATCAAAACGTGGTCTGACTCACGTAAAATCATGCTACTTATCGTCTGGATCAATAACAATCCTTCGTATCCATTCTCTATTGGTCGACGATAACTCTGTTGGTAAGATTTGGGTTTAGCAAGACGATGAAATGTAGCACTGTTGGTAAGATATTTGTTTGTTGAGTGTCAGACGATAAAATGTAGCACTATTTGGTAAGATTTCTGTTTGTTGACAAACACAATGTGTTGGATCACTACAAAAGCGCTCAGTCATCCTAAGTTCCCGAGACTATGTTCAAATTGACGCAGTCAGAGTAATTACTAGAGCTACTAAACAGCTACTAAAAGAGCCTCTAAACGTCACTTGTAAATACTTTTCAAATTTAAGTATAACTTACCATCACATTGGTTGTACTAGGTTCTGAATTTTAAGTCCTACTTACCATCACAATGGTGTACTAGGTTCTGACCTTTAAGCCCAACTTACCATCGCAATGGTTGTACTAGGTTCTGAATTTTAAGTCCAACTTACCATCACATTGGTTGTACTAGGTTATGAATTTTAAGTCCAATGTACCATCACAATGGTTGTACTAGGTTCTGACTTTTAAGCCCAAATTACCATCACAATGGTTGTACTAGGTTCTAAATTTTAAGCCCAACTTACCATCACAATGGTTGTACTTGGTTCTGAATTTTAAGTCCAATGTACCATCGCAATTGTTGTACTAGGTTCTGACTTTTAAGCCCAAATTACCATCACAATGGTTGTACTAGGTTCTAAATTTTAAGCCCAACTTACCATCACAATGGTTGTACTTGGTTCTGAATTTTAAGTCCAATGTACCATCGCAATTGTTGTACTAGGTTCTGACTTTTAAGCCCAAATTACCATCACAATGGTTGTACTAGGTTCTAAATTTTAAGCCAAACTTACCATCACAATGGTTGTACTTGGTTCTGAATTTTAAGTCCAATGTACCATCGCAATTGTTGTACTAGGTTCTGACTTTTAAGCCCAAATTACCATCACAATGGTTGTACTTGGTTCTGAATTTTAAGTCCAACTTACCATCACAATGGTTGTACTAGGTTCTGACTTTTAAGCCCAACTTATCATCACATTGGTTGTACTAGGTTCTGAATTTTAAGCCCAACTTACCATCACAATGGTTGTACTAGGTTCTGACTTTTAAGCCCAAATTACCATCACAATGGTTGTACTTGGTTCTGAATTTTAAGTCCAACTTACCATCGCAATGGTTGTACTAGGTTCTGACTTTTAAGCCCAATGTACCATCACAATAGTTGTACTAGGTTCTGAATTTTTAAGCCCAACTTACCATCACAATGGTTGTACTAGGTTCTGAATTTTTAAGCCCAACTTACCATCACAATGGTTGTACTAGGTTCTGAATTTTCTAGAACATAGCCAATGGATGAAGTGTTTTCAAACATAGGGTAATTGTCGTTCACATCAACAACGTTTATGAAGATTTCTTCCACAATCTGAAAAGATAATATTACAGGAGAAAGGAAACTGCCTTTGTGTTTCACCCGTGGGACATGATATTTTTAACACAACGATACTAGACACAATTTAACCCTATACTACCAATAACAAATGGACACAGCACAGATAGCAGGAGCCTTTGCCCAATGACACTGAAAAGTATAAAGCATTGATATTCTTTTATAGTGCAGTAGCAACAGGCTTCTAATGGAAAAAATTACACACTATAGACTTGATGAGTTTAATGGCTTCAATCGTTTACTTCCCAACTGATAATCAACATGTTAAATTGTCTGCTTCTACATCTCAGCTGTGCATGACACCTTTATAATTGTTTCAAGTATGTTGTTATGTGCAGTTGCTTATACATTTATTTGCTACTTAGTAAATATTAGTTTGGGACATTCCAGATCATTCTAAAACGAGTGCCAAATATAGACTCGAATAAAATAAAATGTTTGTTTCTGGGAGCATTGATACCTTTATGTATAGACTATATATACACAGTAAGAATAGATGGAAGATATATAGATAGATGGGATATATATATATTATTAGATAGATAGATAGATAGGTAGATAGATAGATAGATAGATAGATAGATATAGATATATAGATATATAATATCTCATGGATGGATGGATGGATGGATGGATATATATATATATATATATAGATAGATAGATAGATAGATAGATAGATAGATAGATAGATAGATAGATAGATAGATAGATAGATAGATAGATAGATAGATAGATATAATATTACATAGATGGATGGATGGATGGATGGATGGATATATATATATATATAGATAGATAGATAGATAGATAAATAGATAGATAGATAGATATATAGATAGATAGATATAGATATATAGATATATAATATTACATAGATGGATGGATGAATGGATGGATGGATGGATGGATATATATATATATATATATAGATAGATAGATAGATAGATAGATAGATAGATGGATGGATGGATGGATGGATGGGTGGATGGATGGATGGCTGGCTGGCTAGCTGGATATATATATATATATATATATAGAGAGAGAGAGAGAGAGAGAGAGAGAGAGAGAGAGAGAGAGAGAGAGAGAGAGAGAGAGAGAGAGAGACAGACAGACAGACAGACAGACAGACAGACAGACAGACAGACAGACAGACAGACAGACAGACAGACAGACAGACAGACAGACAGACAGACAGACAGACAGACAGACAGACAGACAGACAGACAGACAGATAGATAGATAGATAGATAGATAGACATACAATATATATCACATTATAAAGTAATATAATATACTTACAGGTTTATGAAAACATGTATATTCGTCATCAATGTAACTATATATACCATAATGATATGATGACACATCCTCTCTGTCTAGTGGAGTGGAAGTTGTTATAATCCCCTAGCACATTTAAAGAATAAACATATACATTAGTGAGGGATGAGAGAATGGCAAATCAGACAGAGGAAGAAGATAGATTTTCAGACAGGCAGACATGCGGTAATGGAAAGAGTAAGGGTAAGATTATATTACAATACATAACATGAAATACACTTTATTGAATTCGTCATCAAATGCAGGCATACAAAATCGTCATTTACTATATAAGTATATGTATTTTCTACAATTTTATGCGCTCTATCATCGCAACCAAGTGTGTTTCTATTCTTACACAGCTCGAAATAAAGCTAAAAATGGAATTGACTTGCCACTGGTATGCAGCAGTCCACAACTCTTTTGGAACAAGCCTGCCACAGCCCTGATGGGACAGGCCTAACAAAGTCATGATAGAATGGACCTTCCACAGGTCTGACTGGATAGTAACAGCCACATTACTTATTGAATAGGCCTGCCACACTCCAGAATGGTCAGTCATATTTTGCTGACCTGATACATTTTGGTGGTGTATAGTGCTCAAAATATAATGCAAAAAATGTTTCTTTTCAACTTACTGTTTTATGGTCAATATCGAAGTCCAGCACAGACACAGAGAATTTAAATCTGACGTCATGAGTGGGAATTGTAATATTTCCCCGTCCAATGCTAGTCACATATGTGCCTGCTGGTTCATTCTCATTTATTATAACTTCCTTGACTGTAACATTTTCATAACCATAGAGGACTTCACATTGGGTTCCTGGTCCAATAGTTGTTGTTTGGGGTATAGGGGTACATGAATACGCTGTACTTATTGGTTCACTGGTTGTTGCTGTAGTGGTGTCCATGAATATAATATTTGATGGTTCCCAGGTTGTTGTTGGCTCTTCAAATGTTGTTTGCTCTTCAGTGGTTGTTACCGATTCAGTGGTTGTTGGCTCTTCAGTGGTTGTTATCGATTCAGTGGTTGTTGGCTCTTCAGTGGTTGTTACCGATTCAGTGGTTGTTGGCTCTTCAGTGGTTGTTATCGATTCGGTGGTTGTTGGCTCTTCAGTGGTTGTTACCGATTCAGTAGTTGTTACCTCTTCAGTGGTTGTTATCGATTCAGTGGTTGTTAGCTCTTCAGTGGTTGTTGGCTCTTCAGTAGTTGTTCTTAATTCTGTAGTGGTGTCTCTAAATGTAGTTGTTTCTTCTGTGGTCGTTGTCGCAAATTCAGAAGTTCCTGGTCGATCATCAGTTGTCGCTAATGCTAAAGTGGTACAAAAATATGACGTAACTGGTTGGGTGTCTGTTGGTACAGTGGTATATATAAATGTATTTGTTTGTTCAGTGGTTGAATATTGTGGTGTAGTAGTGGATGCACATGGAGTAGTAGTTTGTTCGGTGGTTGTTGGCTCTTCAGGGGTTGTTGGTTGTGTTGTTGTAGTATGTATGAATGGAGTAGTAGTTTGTTCTGTGGTAGTTGGCTCTTCAGTGGTTGTTGGTTGTGTTGTTGTATATATGAATGGAGTAGTAGTTTGTTCTGTGGTAGTTGGCTCTTCAGTGGTTGTTGGTTGTGTTGTAGTATGTATGAATGGAGTAGTGGTTTGTTCTGTGGTAGTTGGCTCTTCAGTGGTTGTTGGTTGTGTTGTAGTATATATGAATGGAGTAGTAGTTTGTTCTGTGGTAGTTGGCTCTTCAGTGGTTGTTGGTTGTGTTGTTGTATATATGAATGGAGTAGTAGTTTGTTCTGTGGTAGTTGGCTCTTCAGTGGTTGTTGGTTGTGTTGTAGTATATATGAATGGAGTAGTAGTTTGTTCTGTGGTAGTTGGCTCTTCAGTGGTTGTTGGTTGTGTTGTAGTATGTATGAATGGAGTAGTAGTTTGTTCTGTGGTTGTTGGCTCTTCAGTGGTTGTTTCTGGTTGTGCGTTAGTATGTATGAATGGAGTAGTAGTTTGTTCTGTGGTAGTTGGCTCTTCAGTGGTTGTTTCTGGTTGTGCGTTAGTATGTATGAATGGAGTAGTAGTTTGTTCTGTGGTAGTTGGCTCTTCAGTGGTTGTTTCTGGTTGTGCGTTAGTATGTATGAATGGAGTAGTAGTTTGTTCTGTGGTAGTTGGCTCTTCAGTGGTTGTTGGTTGTGTTGTAGTATGTATGAATGGAGTAGTGGTTTGTTCTGTGGTTGTTGGCTCTTCAGTGGTTGTTGGTTGTGTTGTAGTATGTATGAATGGAGTAGTAGTTTGTTCTGTGGTAGTTGGCTCTTCAGTGGTTGTTGGTTGTGTTGTAGTATGTATGAATGGAGTAGTGGTTTGTTCTGTGGTTGTTGGCTCTTCAGTGGTTGTTGGTTGTGTTGTAGTATGTATGAATGGAGTAGTAGTTTGTTCTGTGGTTGTTGGCTCTTCAGTGGTTGTTGGTTGTGTTGTAGTATGTATGAATGGAGTAGTAGTTTGTTCTGTGGTTGTTGGCTCTTCAGTGGTTGTTGGTTGTGTTGTAGTATGTATGAATGGAGTAGTAGTTTGTTCTGTGGTTGTTGGCTCTTCAGTGGTTGTTTCTGGTTGTGCGTTAGTATGTATGAATGGAGTAGTAGTTTGTTCTGTGGTAGTTGGCTCTTCAGTGGTTGTTTCTGGTTGTGCGTTAGTATGTATGAATGGAGTAGTAGTTTGTTCTGTGGTAGTTGGCTCTTCAGTGGTTGTTTCTGGTTGTGCGTTAGTATGTATGAATGGAGTAGTAGTTTGTTCTGTGGTAGTTGGCTCTTCAGTGGTTGTTGGTTGTGTTGTAGTATGTATGAATGGAGTAGTAGTTTGTTCTGTGGTAGTTGGCTCTTCAGTGGTTGTTGTTTGTGTTGTAGTATATATGAATGGAGTAGTAGTTTGTTCTGTGGTAGTTGGCTCTTCAGTGGTTGTTGGTTGTGTTGTAGTAAATATGAATGGAGTAGTAGTTTGTTCTGTGGTAGTTGGTTCTTCAGTGGTTGTTTGTGGTTGTGTTGTTGTAGTATGTATGAATGGAGTAGTAGTTTGTTCTGTGGTAGTTGGCTCTTCAGTGGTTGTTTGTGGTTGTGTGTTAGTATGTATGAATGGAGTAGTAGTTTGTTCTGTTGTAGTTGGCTCTTCAGTGGTTGTTGGTTGTGTTGTAGTATGTATGAATAGAGTAGTAGTTTGTTCTGTGGTTGTTGGCTCTTCAGTGGTTGTTTGTGGTTGTGTGTTAGTATGTATGAATGGAGTAGTAGTTTGTTCTGTGGTTGTTGGCTCTTCAGTGGTTCGATCTATAGTAGTCTGTCCTTGTGTGGTTTCTCGTTCGGTGGAGGTTGGTTGTCCCGTGGTGCCCTCACTGTGTGTCGTAATTTGCTCTGTTGTTGGTCCAGTTGTGTCATCTGTATCAGTAGATGTTTGAAGAGTTGTCAGCAACCGTTCTGTGGTCAGATCAGTAGTAGTTATCCTGTGCGTTGTCAGTCCACTTGTCCAAGTTGTACTTGGTTGTTCTGTTGACATTAACGTTGTTCGTATCTCTAAATCTGTAACAAGATAGATTCGAAACAGTTAATTAGCTCGGTAAATCAAATGAATTAATTCGGTATATGAAATGAAGTACCTTGGTAGATCCAATGGTTTTAGCTAATTAATTAACTTGAAAGATCTAATGACTTAACTTGGCAGATCTAATGAATTAGAAAAGCTAAAACACACAAGCAGTTTATTTATTAAACAGAAGTCATCTGTAACGTTGGAATTCGCCATCATTGTACATGTGATGAGGATCGTCTACCATGACAGATCGAAAGCACAATATTGAATTTCATATAAATTTTAAAGGCTGTAGTTGATTAAATTTTAAATAATAATGGAAAGACAATTCATGTTACACATCACACGTGTTGACCCATTAATCTCCTTATAAAACGTCACAAAATATAGAAACAAATTAAATGTTTTATAACATTCCATAAATAGGACGAACAGACTGAAAAATATTGACATTCGTTATTTCAAAAAAATACATTATTGAATTACACACACACACACACACACACACACACACACACACACACACACATATATATTAAATGTTTGATCAACTATTAAAATAAAATGAAGATTTGAAATATAAATAAACTCTCTTGCATCTCTTGCTAGACTGTGTGTTGTTGGGTGTGTGTGATTGGGGTGTACATGAGGGGGTGGGGCTGTGTATGTTATTATGTTATTATAACGTAACTCCCTCCTCGGCTGAATACATTTAAGTTTGATTTCAGTCGATCAACTTTACAGTCACTCATGTGAATACCTGCACAATGACGTAGGCAATCGCAATATTTTGTTCTGAAAACTATTTATTGATCGATTTCTCCTACAAACAACATGTTTGACAACTTGGGGGGTAAACCTTTATTGCGGTAATAAAATGGGCAATATAAATTTTCAATCCGTGCATTCCCTCAATACAAATTGACAACCTAGTCTACTGGGCCTCACCAAGCAAAATTTGTATGTAACGCTCGTGTATGTCATTCTGGTCCAGTGCATAAACACTGTATTGAGGGATCTAAAAACTCACCAAAATACAATTAGTTTGTATGTATAATAATAATAATAATTATGATAATCAAAAATTGCATACTCAGGATGATGATGACGAAAATCATGCGGATGAATACCGACGTCATCTTCACCCTGTACCTGGAAATTAGAACATATCGTGTAGATATAGATTAGTCATATTCGAGAGTAATACCCTAATTAAAACAAAAAATGACAGTGAAGATGTTTATGATAATTTAATTGTACACTTAAAGTTCAACAATTGGTGAACTGTTTCATTCTTCAATTGATATATATGTAGGTTATAGAGTCATAGTTCATTTATTATTTACTGTCGTCGTCGTTGTCGTCGTCGTTGTTGTGTTGTTGTGTTGTTTCTTTCGATGATGATGATGGTGATGATGAGGGTGGTGGTGGTGGTGGTGGTGGTGGTGGTGGTGGTGGCGATGATGATGATGATGATGATGATGGTGATGATGATGATGAGGTGGCGGCGGCGGCGGCGGTGGTGGTGGTGGTGATGATGATGATGATGATGAAGGTGATGATGATGATGATGTGGTGGTGGTGGTGGTGGTGGCGATGACAATGATGATGGTGATAATGATTTCTATCAGTCAGGCGGTAGGCGACCATGACGTAAATATTTCAGATTCTTTTAATGGACATGTGTCAATAAACTTGTCACATAGATATTGTTATATTTGATTGCATTGATTAGGTCTTGACTCTACAATTCAGTTGGACAGTTTACATTTTAACGATAAAATTATTGACTTGACTGTACTACTTTTTTCTATTGTTACGATAACGTCAACGTTACTCTTACCATTAGTCAAAGTGATACCCTGTTTGTCTATTTTTTAAAGTTTAACACAATCGGAATGGGTGAAAATAGGAGAGCGAAGTTAATCTCATTATTTAAAAAAAAGAAGAAGTAATGTCTATAAACGCAGCCAGACATGACACACACACACACACGCACACACACACACACACACGCACGCATATATGCACACAGAAACAGGCAAATTGCAAACGGAGCCTCACACACACACACATGCACGCACGCACGCACGCACGCACGCACGCAAGCACACAAATGCACGCACGCACGCACGCACACATGCATGCAAGAAAACATGAACTGAACATTTGTTAAAAGCAGGTTAAACAACCAAATAATGTAGTGCAAATATCAATGTCAAAAGAACACTAAACCATATATATCATTAATCTACATTCAATATATACGAACGTCAAAAAAAATTTCTCGTTTATTGGACATGTGGAGTGAAACGTGAAAAGGGATCAACTAGAATTTGTCTTTTCAAATTCCTCAAATTCTTTTTTTTTAAGAATCATTCATTAAGGCGTTGTTCCTGCGTATTTATTAGAACTATAGTAAATTTCATTATGACGTAATCAACTTGTTTACGTAGTTACCAAACTTAGAAATGTGGTATACATAAAAACGGGTATCACTGAAGTGCTTAGTGGTTGCTGTAAACCAACCTTTACCTGCGTATAAATAGTTTTCTTTTATGGGGTGGGGAAATCTACTTCAAGTTCACTTGGTCTCTAATAGAAACCTGTTAACCTGAAACAGAATGTCGTCTGACGCGAGAAATGTCTTCCAAATATTTAAGTTAACAAAATGTAACAGCTGTACTTAAACTTTGCTGTGCCCAATGATGAAACATAGGGGTGCTCTGAGTTGCCTCGTGTAACTGGGCTTTTTCATGCCAGACGATAAAATGTGTAATGTTAGTATGATTTCTGTCGCACCCGACCGTAAAATGCACTATACGATAAAATGTGTAGTATTATTAGTAAGATTTAGCCGTGCCAGACGATAAATCATAGCTAACTTTTAACGATTCTTGTAGCGCAAGACTTTACATTTTTAGCCGATTTTTGAACCATCATTAGCAAATTATACCAATTCATAAAAAAAAAAGCATAACCTGTCAACTACAGTAAGATTATGGTTTTTAACACATTGAAGTCACTAGTAGTAGAATTTTCCACTTAACTACAAGTATCAGCTAGGCGTGTTAAATTCTCTTATATGGCTAAATTGACAAGGTAACAACACGTAACGTGTGATATGCATAACATAACGGAGCCATTGTGCTATTGTTTGGCGTTCTGGCTGGCGATATCATACTCTCTTTGAGTAGGTATTATTTTGTATGTTTATGATATTTCAATTTAAATTTATTGCAATCACGAGATACTTTTAACCCCCTTTACAGGCCTGGCCTTGCTTTAATGCGTAGTCAATTATTTCGTTATGTTACATGGTAGATGCCCCCCCCATTTTTCTTTTCATTAATGAATGTGGTTATATTAAAATATAGATATCCATGTCAGATGAGGGACCGCCCTTTGAGCCGAGAAAGTGTGAAAAAATAACGAAACAAAAACTGAAAAATATGGGGTCTTTGTTGAATAATACGCTTGTGTTTTTATGAACTTCAGGACGCTCGATTTAAAGGCCATTCTAAAATGTCGACGCCGTGTTGACCTTTTGCTGTTTGTAAAAAAAGTTACTGCATTACTCTTTGAAATATCAGCCTTTCGATTGCATTGCTTGGGATATACTTTTGGTGGCCATTGCTTCTCTGCTATGTGTCGCTGACATATCTCACCTGTATAAGAACTAAATACGAGAGAGCATATACTGGCTACAGAATGTCCCACTTTCTTCTCGCTCTATATGGCTTTATTGAACATGTACGTTTACAGCGACACATTCCCGCATCACCAATTGCTATTTTCTTTTACAAATTAAACCTACGTTAATACTGTCGTAAGAACTAATGGGTCCAGAGGAAGTTGTGAACAACCTCGTCCAGTTTCAAAAAAGGAGAAGTTGACGGCAAAACGAATATTTTAGTGCTGGTTGTGATCAGCTTAATTACCAAAGTAGATTTACAATGTTTGTCTGTTAAAAATTACACCAATAAACCTTCACTGGAAATGATCCAGTCATTTTTTTAACAGATGCATTGCCAAATTACTGATAAATGGCGATATTCAATCTCGCAACACATATTACTGCTGACGAACCAACGAAATATCAACGATGCGTCTTGGACGGTGCCGTAAAAGAGGCTGTGGTTTACGACGATTGAAAAACAGCCCAAGAACCATGTCTTCCTATATATATATATATATATATATATATATATATATATATATATATATATATATATATATATATATATATATATATATATATATATATATATATATATATGTCTGTCTGTCTGTCTGTCGGTCGGTCTGGCTGTCTGCCTGTCTGTCGGTCGGTCTGTGTCTCGGCTTCTGTCTCTGTGTCTTTGCCTGTCTGTCTGTCTGTCTGTCTGTCTGTCTGTCTGTCTGTCGATCTGTCTGTCTGTCTGTCGGTCGGTCTGTGTCTCGGCTTCTGTCTCTGTGTCTTTGCCTGTCTGTCTGTCTGTCTGTCTGTCTGTCTGTCTGTCTGTCTGTCGATCTGTCTATTGGTCGCTCTATGTATCAGATTGTATGTGTCTCTACCCCAACACCAACATAGAACAAACATTATAACTCTACTTCACTTACACAAACTCTTGAAATCCTTTAGTTTTGTAAAAAAAAAATCTTACCTTTAACTACAGATTCTCCAATGTAGTATCAGTAACTAATATATTTGCCACTCTGTGTTATTCAGTCAGCCCGAAGACGTTATGTATACTGGTTGATCATGTTCCTAAGGCGGAATGTGACAGCAAAGGTACCCGTATTCGTGACTTCTTATCATACGAACGATCTCTACGACTATTATTTTTCATGTGATAAATTCATCAAATATTTAATTTCAGACATGCGCGTTTTGTGTCAAGGAGTTGTCCCCTGTACGTGTACTTTACAACAGAACTGTTGATTTATGGAATTGACAGATTACATGTCATTTGAAAATAAGTAGGTTGACATTATCACAAGATATACACTACACTGGTTGCACTGTTACGTCAGTGTTTTGACTACCTCAGATAAGTAATTGAGACGGAATAGGTTTAAAATAATATCTTATCATAACGATAGCATTCCTTTCTTCCCCTACCGACTTGTGTCTTGCTGAGGGTATCTGTCTGTCTGTCTGTCTGTCTGTCTGTCTGTCTGTCTGTCTGTCTGTCTGTCTGTCTGTAAAGCGTGAGCCAGTACCAAAAGTTTACTTCCTGGAGTAGAGTTCCCCCTTAAAAAAACTTTTTTTTTATCGAAGTATAGATAAAGTTGATAAACTTACCAAACACAGGAAGTCTTGATAGAGGACAACCACGATACTATTTCAACTATTCTAACTGCAACTTTAATTATTGAAAACACAAAATGGTACTTACGATAGATAGCTGAAATTGTAGCGTTAGGCGTCCTCCAATACTCGGTATTAAAGGTCGCCCTCCTGTGTTTGATATGTGTATCGACTTTATAACTGAATATCTACACTTCGATAAAACATGTTCTTTAAGGGGAAGTCCACTCCTGGAAATAAACTATTTGGCACTAGAAAACTTATTTCCTTGCTCTTTGTACCATTTTTACCTCCCGTAAGGGTACGGGAGGTATTAACATACAAATGTCTGTCTGTGTGTGTGTGTGTGTGTGTGTGTGTGTGTGTGTGTGTGTGTCTGTCTGTCTGTCTGTGTGTGTGTGTGTGTGTGTGTGTGTCTGTCTGTCTGTCTGTCTGTCTGTCTGTCTGTCTGACTGTCTGTCTGTCTGTCTGTCTGTCTGTCTGTCTGTCTGTCTGTCTGTCTGTCTGCCTGTCTGTGTGTCTGTGTCATCATTTTCTAAAATTCGGCTGGCTCAATTGTAATGAAATTTGGAATATATAATCTTTAGGGTAATAGCTAGACCTGATTACGTTTTGAGCCAGATCGGTTAATGTTTAATTAGAGAAATTTGCATATTAATGAAATCAAATAATTAAGCAATATCTTAAGACTCCATACTTCAGCTTCAATAAAAATTAGTATATTCATCAAACATAACAAAATACATTTGTTCATGTACTTTAAACTGTTAAGACAATATGAATTAATATAATTACGCTATATTAATTTGAGTAAACTCGGAAGGCTGCCCTCAGCGGCCGGTCGCTTTCAATGGTTTTATGATATTGCGTCAAGTCTGACGAGTATAAAGTTGGCGTCAGATTCAGATTCAGCTAGCGTCATATTGAGCGTCATATTGAGCATCAGCTGCTTAATATGACGCTCAATATGACGCTATCTGAATCTCAATCTGAATCTGACGCCAACTTTATACTCGTTCTAGTCTGCCCAAATTAGCGGGTCGAGCAGACCAAATCCGAAACGTTTGGTGAGTATACAAATACTATATATTTTTTTTAGATCTATTTCAATTGAATTATACCTTTACGAAGTTCAATTCCGTGAGAGAATGCAATGAAGACAAATGCGTATGCATGAAGTGTAATATGGCAAGATGGCGTCCATGATTCGAACATGTCGACTGTATTATATTGTAGGCATCTGAATTGCAAAGTTGAGTGGGTTTTCAGCTAAATTACACCTTACTTGTCAAATTTGAATATAACACATCGTATGCAAAACGTTTCACCACTTTCATGTGCCGTCTTGGAGAGTTTAGAAACTACGAAATATATCATTACTTCTACTCGTCATTGGTTACTTATTAATAGACTTGATTATAAAAGGTCTCCATCAATAGCACGGCCATTCCGGTGAAGCATCTTCCTTCACGGCCGAAGCGATAAATAAATACACCACATCGCTGGACCCATGTCACCATTTCATCTCACTCAAACTGAAACCTTTTTTTCAGCTTCGTTACCGGATCGAACACATTACGTGAACTTACAGTTCACTTCATGCTCTTCGAAGATTCATTTGACGTTAACCATGGTTCACACGTACACATAGTTCAGAAATAAAAATTATCATGGTGTATACCAAGTTCATAGTTCTCCTCGGCAACACAAATTTGTTTATACCAGTTTTTTTTTTAGTTTAATTTTAATAATTGGTGGTTCCCTTACGGGAGGCGCTCAGTTTACATCTGGTTATATGATAATATATATATATATATATATATATAACTCGGTGAGTATCAATCTGCTAAGACAGTGCTCTATACCGCAGTGGCAGAGCGTAATAGTTTTGGTAGTACTGGAACTCTTTCTTGGGTGTAACTCGGAGTTTCACGCATATTGCGATCATCAGACACTCGAACTGTGAACTATATATATATATATATATATATATATATATATATATATATGACTTCGCCAATTGTACTTCAGATAGCCAAATTCGTATTTGAAGTGAAATAGGTGTGAAATGTAGTTATGTACTGGGTAAATTTTGGTCCAGATCAAAAGAATATCGTCTATGATGCTTATGGCATCACTGATATGATAGCAGTAATGTAAGAAACTGGAATCACAGACCTTTAATACAGTGATTTGGATTTGCTGGCAGACAGACAGACAGACAGACAGACAGACAGACAGACAGACAGACAGACAGACAGACATACATACATACAGACAGACAGATCTTGGTAGACAGACAGACAGACAGACAGACAGCCAGATCTTGGTAAACAGACAGACAGACAGCCAGTCAGAGACAGACAGACAGACAGACAGACAGACACACAAACAAACAAGCAAGCAGACAAATACACCGACAGATGGATAGACAAACAGAAAGATATCGTATTAATTTTAATAATTCACCTTTCTTTATGAAAGACTATGAAAACATGAAAACGTACACGATCGTATTTATTGTTTAGATTTTCCTTTTAATATATGAACAAGAATCTGAATCTGAATCTGAACATGAATATGAATATGAATATGAATATGTCAAGACATTAAACACTTTGCCCATCCCTGAATATGTCAAACGATATGGAATAGGAAATTTGATATATTCATACTGGACATTTTGAATTCTATCAATAGCTTTCCACCCCATTCTACACCTTTGAAGACACCAAACTGATTTGAGTTTGAAACACGCCCCCACACGGCCATAAATCGCCATTATCCTACAACTTATTAACCAATCACGAAGCTCCTTCTACAATTGGTAATAACCAATTATATGTTGCCCCAGGCGTCTTCTATATGCTATGAATGGACACATCCATCCATCACAACATATCGCAAATGCGATGTTCATTATTGCTACCAATTAAATTAGTTAAGTATGGATGTGCTACATACACGAGATAAAGTTGCTTTCTACTAACAGTCAGACTAAAGGGGAACACCACTCCAGTAAATACAGGCATTTTCATGAACTATTGGTTCTGGAGTCATTTCATGATTCTACAAAGACGATGATTTCACATCAAGTAGGTTTTGCGTGACTGCAAAGAAAAACCAACTTGAACACTTGTTTTGCGCAAATTGTTATATCAGTAGTCCACTATGGCCTTAAAAACCATACGTGCATATGCATGAGATGAACAACGATCATTCATTACTTTATCTGAAGTTAATAAGCACTTAGGAGTCATGAATATTTACAGTTAATCTAATACGTATGTATGTATACTGATTTCTATAATACAACAGTAGACAACTGCTAGGACAGCAGGTATAAAAAGTTGTTCCAGTTTCAATTTTTGTTAATATGTGATTTGAAGTCCTGACATTATCCTCCAGAACCGCAAGTTTAAGAAAATGCCTTTATTTCCTGGAGAGCGTTCTCCTTTAAAAAATGAGGATAAAAGAAACTGTAAACCTTTGATAATTCAAGGTGTCGTGTAGGAGTGCAAGATAGTCTTCTGTATCAAACTGACTTTTTTTGAGTCAAAGACAAACCATTTGACAAAAAATTTCATCCAACGTTTCTATGACAACCATAAGGAAAACAAACATACATCATATTTAATCGTATATCTCAGTCTTTCTGTTCTGTTGACTATTTTGTACAAAACCTTTACTTTAATACAGGCTTTAGTCTTAATTAGTACAACGCTGTACTAAAATGCCACGCCATATTTGCAGAGGCATACTGTAAGAAAACCACATACTAAATAAGATGTATTATATTAGGAATGACATATTTGACAATGTATTCGTGAAATACTACCCTGGAAATCGAGGTTTCGGTTTATTACGATTGACACAAACTAAAACTTTTGTTGTTCGATGTGATAGATTACACAAGTGTGTGTTAGCGGCGTCTCTGTTATGCAGATATAAACACCCTGTAATCAAGATAAGGTTAATGTTGGAAGTCCTGAAAAATGTTCTTCAGAATGCAACCTTCTGGAAGTCATTAAAATGTCATCCGGTTGTGAGTACAGTTAAACAGCTTATATCAACATGATGTAACATTAGCTTCGTTCTTATATAAGTAAGCCAAACCCTGGATTGACAGGGTAGTAACTAAACTATATAACCTCCACTGGTTAGTAGAATCGACAATTTTATATGTATTAAAAAATGGGTATAGAATAAAATATTTAGGATAAAATTTATATTGCCAACATTTTCTTCACCTTCAATAACCATTACAAGCATAGTGGCGTTCAAAGTTGTTGACCAAAGCCTGGAAGTGACGTCAAAACCTAACCAGCTGATATTTTACCACGAACTCGATTGACGTTTCACTTCAAACAACCTGTCATCTAATTGTGGCTTTTGCCCATATTGAATATATATAATGCTAAAAAAACTATTTTACATCCAAGTCAAAAATGAAAGAAAAAGTTGAATTAGAATAGAGTGTAGTGACATATGTTATATATATATCGTCATTAACATTATACTTAATAGTTTATCCAAGGTTTTACAATATAAGAATGTTCATATAAGTGAAAAATGTATTTAGTTGTTATTGTCCAACATTTTTCATTGTTCAGCAAAGGAAAATACAAGTGACCTTAGGATATGTCACTATTAGTCGCTAAACCTCATTAGGCCATTATTATTTAGGTCATTAGGCCATTATTATTTAGGTCATTAGGCCATTACTCTTTAGGTCATTAGGCCATTACTCTTTAGGTCATTAGGCCATAACTTTTTAGGTCATTAGGCCATTACTCTTTAGGTCATTAGGCCATTATTATTTAGGTCATTAGGCCATTACTCTTTAGGTCATTAGGTCATTACTCTTTAGATCATTAGGTCATTACTCTTTAGGTCATTAGGTCATTACTCTTTAGGTCATTAGGCCATTACTCTTTAGGTCATTAGGCCATTACTCTTTAGGTCATTAGGCCATTATTATTTAGGTCATTAGGCCATTACTCTTTAGGTCATTAGGTCATTACTCTTTAGGTCATTAGGTCATTACTCTTTAGGTCATTAGGTCATTACTCTTTAGGTCATTAGGCCATTACTCTTTAGGTCATTAGGCCATTACTCTTTAGGTCATTAGGCCATTATTATTTAGGTCATTAGGCCATTATTATTTAGGTCATTAGGCCATTACTCTTTAGGTCATTATGCCATTATTATTTAGGTCATTAGGCCATTACTCTTTAGGTCATTAGGCCATTATTATTTAGGTCATTAGGCCATTACTTTTTAGGTCATTAGGCCATTATTATTTAGGTCATTAGGCCATTACTTTTTAGGTCATTAGGCCATTATTATTTAGGTCATTAGGCCATTACTTTTTAGGTCATTAGGCCATTACTTTTTAGGTCATTAGGCCATTACTCTTTAGGTCATTAGGCCATTACTCTTTAGGTCATTAGGCCATTATTATGTAGGTCATTAGGCCATTACTCTTTAGGTCATTAGGTCATTATTATGTAGGTCATTAGGCCATTACTCTTTAGGTCATTAGGTCATTATTATTTAGGTCATTAGGCCATTATTATGTAGGTCATTAGGCCATTATTCTTGAGGTCATTAGTATTTTCCGGCTGAATGAAGAAAACTATTGGAGAATAACATAATATAAAAAAAAATCGGGGAAAGTAATGGCAATTTTGAGCGTTTTGACTCATATTTCGGATACAGCAGAACCAGTGATGTTGACACGCGTTGTCGTGACCTCAGACCACTAAGTGACATAGACGCGCGTTGTCGTGACGTAGAACGACCAGAGTATAAATTCCATATTTTTAGCTTATGTTTGGTATAAAAAAGGGTTAACTCAGTCTGTGCCTCTATAACCACCATTTTTACTCTAACTGAATAACATAGTTTCAATAAACATTAACAGCTGTTACAGCTACTGTGGGTTTACTTTCCTGCATTTTCACGATAACGTCTTGTAGGATACTTGGTATTCTCCCAGACATTCAGGATTGCATCTCTTGCACCAGACCATGCACCAGGACCTTGTAAACGATACCAATAAGGAACCATTGGACCATACTCAAATGAATATGCAAGCTTTGGGTCAGAGAACAATAACTTCCAAAAGTTTGGTTTTACACCGATGAATTCGGCAAGTTCTTCTTCATATGGATAAGGCATGACCTGAAAACAATTTCGCATTAGTATGCATTTTTTTCTCGAAAGATTTCATACGAGTTAAATATCATACATCCGCCCATTAATTCTTTCATCAAGCCATCCATGCATTCATCCATCTATCCACCCACCCATCCACCCATCCATCCATCCATCCATCCATCCATCCATACATACATACATACATACATACATACATACATACATACAACCATCTGCCCATCCCTCCCTCCTCCATCCATCCACCCACCATCCACCCACCCATCCATCCATCTGTTCGACCACACACACCCCCTACAAGCAAACATCACTACAAACATATCTACACATTTAATTGTTGCCATAAGGAAAATATTAAGTGCAAACATGACTTGCTTGAGATATCAGATATTGATTATCTTACACTATACAAACTTACAAACGATGTAGATGACTCCTTACCAGTTGGTATTTTGTCCCGGTGTATTTTGGGTTCTGTTCAATATCTTCCATCATACGTCTTTTTTCAGGTAACATTGCTTTCTCAGTGAAGACCCTGCTGGCCCATCTTGATTGAATTTCACATACTGGCCATACTGCAGCAGATACGGACATCAAACCAATCACAGCCAACCTTTCTGGATTCTCCAGTTGTATGGGAAAAACGTACTTATACAGATTGACTCGATTGCATTCATCTAGGAAAGTGAAAAATGCAACACTGATATAGAAAAGACCATACTAAAATTTTGATTTATTGTACAACCTTAGTAAGTCTGTCTACGTCACTGATTAGTGTCTTCGATAACTCTTGACGTCAGAGATGAGTCCCCTGTACAGACCATACTTACATCTCCTCCTAGACTGTAAGTAATACAAGTTGTTGATACTACATTACCCTATGGTACACACATAAACTGTTCACGTGTTGCCATCTATCCCTGGTATTCATTACTCGAGAATTTCACCACCAGCAAACAATAGTTATTGAAAAAGAAGTGCAGAAACAAATAAAGTAAACGCCACTCTAGGAAATAAACGTAAGGCTCAAACTGTGGGTTCTGGAGGGTAATTCCATGTTTTTAAGTCACATACCTTTCGCTGGATTGCCAAAAACACCAAATTGAAACTATTTTTTCATCTGTTTTTATTTTTCGTTCAATGAAACACCATTGCTTCGTACACATAGCCTTAACAGACATGAATATTTATTAGATAAACTTAGAATATCCATGACTGTTAAGAGCTCATTCCTTCATATTAAAATCGTGTTTTATGTTGCAATTGTTATCTTGAAATTTCCTTTGGTTGTTTCTCTAACTAAATGTGGAAAAAAATAATCAACAATTAGAAATTACCATACAGCCATGATGGGTCTATAACAGGTATTGAGTATTCATAACCAGTTGCAAAAACCACCGCATCAATGTTTTCCAAGATAGTGCCGTCTTTCAACTTAAAATTGTTCCCTTCAATTCTTTCAATACCGACAACTGGTGTAAGTTGTCCCTGGACAATACGGTCTTGAATTTCATCATTTATCATCAATGATTTGGTTTCCAGTACTGACTGCGTGCACTGTGTGATACAAAAATGTTTGAACATACAACATATTTCACCCGAAGTTGATATATTGTATCAAAAAGTGTGAATACGGAATGGATCCTAAGTTAGGGATATCTCTTTTAAAAAATGGCTGCACGATTTATCAAGTCTGGATTACCCATACTCCAATGGAGTCATTGACTTCCGCCTGTTGGGATCGAGGCGGAAGTCAGATTTGTCACTGGAGTGTGGGTAATTCAGACTTACTTAAACCATGGAAGTAAAACCCACGCTTTAACTTTAAAATCAGGTTTTCTAGCTAGTTTGGTGAAAATTGTCTAATTTCGTGAACCTTGGCCACTTATAGAAAAGTGTGGAGTCTCCACAAAGTCGTTTGGCACACTCTCATATTTGGTAGCCTGACATGTCCCTCCTATAGCAGGACTAACCAATGTAGGAAAGGCAGCCCAGAGAGTTCGTGCTCGACAATAACCCGAAAAGCCAAGGCTCAAGGCAATGTAAGCATTTGAATTTGAAATTACCCCGTCAACTGTGCTAAATCCAGAAGGCGCTGGTCAGATGTATAAATTAATGAATGGCATTCTCACGTCAACATTTGACCATTTATTGCCCAAGTTGAATATTAATGAATAATCACTTGAAATTACACAACACAAGTGCCTGTCAATTTGTGTCAGATTACCGACACATTAAGTATTCGTATCTGTGGCTATTTGCATTTACACAGTTCTAAAAAAATTATCACACCAGTTTTGATGTGAAGGTTCATAGTTTTATACTGACTTTAATTGTCACGCTGCCTGAAGACAATTGCAATGTTAGAGAAGGCATACAGCGATATCAACATTATACTGGAATGGGGTTTTATTTAAGTACTTTCACTTATCGAGTTACAAAGCTTATAAACACAGCAAAAAAGCACGATTGATAACTTACCTGTAATCCAAACAGCTGATAATCAGCAACCCTTGTCTTAAACTTGCTCTCCATTAATGCTGCAAACTTTGATGGAGATTTCCTGAAGTTTGATCTTGTAAACACCGTCATATCCCACGGGACACCATTTATGATACGTGAGACAGAGTTGGTACCATAACGTAAACTTAGGTATACCTGTGGAGAGGAGTTTAGATTTCTGGTTTCAACACATAATGAATGTTAAAATTGTAGTCAGTTATTTGCAATCACTACTAATATATATATATATATATACCAACTTTCAAATTAGCTTACCTCAGAACCAGCTTTCGCAATTTCATTTGCAATCTCACCTACAGAGTTACTTCCTCCTATCGCAAGAGTAAAAGGAAAAGATAAAATATAAATAGAACATTGCATTTCTTAACTATGACTTTTCCCCTTCTGCATGTTTTGAATGCTTGGGATACGAGACAGTCAAAGTAAAATTTCAACCTTAAGCCAATCTTTCAATAATATAAGTGTCACTTAAATGTTTTAATCACTTAAATTATTTTAGAAACACATATGTACACTTGTATAAATACGTATACGCAATACGTATATAAAAGCCTACATACATACATACATACATACATACATACATACATACATACATACATGCATGCATACATACATACATACATACATACATACATGTACATTACATACATACATACATGTATACATACATACATACATACATACATACATACATACATACATACATACATGTATACATCCATACATACATACATACATACATACATACATACATACATACATACATACATACATAAAGTAGCCAGGGAAAGAGGAAAAAAATTATATTACCACAAAAATCAATTTGTCAATTGATCAATATCACACAAAAAAGTTTCATTTCACCTAAAACATCAATCAATCAATCAATCAATCAATCAATCAATCAATCAATCAATCAATCAATCAATCAATCAATCAATCAACCAATCAATCGATCGATCGAGCGATTAATTACATGTGGATCCGGACTTACCTACGACCACAACTCTCTTATCTCTAAATTTTTCAGCGTCTCGATATTCACTGGCATGAATCTTAATTCCATGGAATGTATCTAATCCAGGATAATCAGGTGTAAACGGTTTATTAAACATCCCAATACATACCATGACGTAATCAAAGTATTCTTCGCTCATCAAATCATCGCCGTTTTTCAGAATCACCTTCCAATATTTACCGACTTTATTTTTCACGATGTTTGTAACGCTGGTGTTGAACTTGATGTATTTATCCAGGCCGAAATTACTTGCATATCTATTTATGTGTTGTAATACTTTAGAGTGAGGGAAAAACGGTGTGTATTCCTTAGGGAATGGGAAATCCGAAAACGTCAGCATTTCCCGACTAAAGATGGTTACAATAGATTTATATAGCGCAGCACCCTGCCCTGGTCGGAGCTCGTCGGCATAGTTCCATAATCCACCTGTAATATCAAAAGTAGAAGTACAGGTATTTGCAGCATCGAAACCCGAATGTCATTTTTGTCTAGTTGACACAGGTTGTCTCCGTAGCTTCGGGAAGTCAATTTTGTTC
Source organism: Glandiceps talaboti (assembly GCF_964340395.1). Lineage (NCBI taxonomy): Eukaryota > Metazoa > Hemichordata > Enteropneusta > Spengelidae > Glandiceps > Glandiceps talaboti. The sequence goes on from NC_135565.1 coordinate 6,549,750, forward strand.
AAAGTCATTACCAAAATTAAGAGATTTATAATATTGTTTTAAAGTTCTTTTTCACATGACCGGATGATCACAAATAATCACTACGTCAGGTCTACTATTTGTATGCATCTGTCACATTGCCATATATGGAAAGATAGCCATGCATAAGTAATTTGATTCATTAAAAGAGTCATCGACTAATGCAGTGTGGGAAATACAAAAAAACCATAAATTTATTATTATTGGGTTTACTCAATATTATTTAGAAATCACATCCGGTACATACAATAACATTTTTTTTAGTTTTATAAAATACTACATGTATGTTGCAGTTACAAAGATGAACGTCACCTGTATTGTTTCAAAATGCTTTTATTTTAAATATAAAAGAAAAACAATACGTTGTTTTGTTGACAATCACTAGAGTCTTAGTGACAAAACCCTTAGGTCACTTCCATTTTCAGACTGAAGGAAGAACATTTTGGAGAATTCTATAATTATACCAGCGTCAGTAATACCAAAGAGAAATCGGAGATAGTAATGGCAAATGTGAACGTTTAGGCTCATATTTCGTAGTGATGACGTAGAAGCGCGTTGTTGTGACGTAGAACGACCAGGGTATAAATTACATATTTGTTTGGTTCAACTTGGATTTGTGCATGGCTATATAAATAACTGTTTGTAGTTTGTTTGTCTTCATTCAGTGACCAGCTTGGGCCACTTTATATCATTCACCAGTCGTGTACAATGGCAACACATTATAACTAAACATCACTCTATTATTGTCTAGGCGTGGAGTTTGCAAAGCATACAATAAGCATTTTCTGAGTATGCATAGAAGAAACTGTAAACGTTCAAATACTACAGAAATTAGTTGAGTAGAAATATGTCATGGCTAAAATGAGAGGCGTTTAATGAAACAAAGGGTTCACAGTTTTATTCTGACTTTAATTGCTACTTCAAAGAACCTAGACTGTTTAAATTCAGTCGTATTGTGCCACTCAAAGTGAGTTTGTATTTGGTGGACAGTTTTACCTTCCGTAAGGAAGGTTATATATTAGGGGTGAAAAGTGTGTGTGTGTGTGTGTGTGTGTGTGTGTGCGTGTGTGTGTGTGTGTGTGTGTGTGTGTGTGTCTGTCTGTCTGTCTGTCTGTCTGTCGGTCTCACCATTTTCTAAAAAACGACTGATTCAATTCAAACGAAATTTGGTACACATGTTCCGTAGGGTAATGGCAAGAACTGGTTAGGTTTTAGTAAACATTCCATTAATATTAATGAGCAATTTACGTAATTAATGATTTTCGATAATTTGGCAATATCAAGAAATTCAATATAATTTGGTACGTACATTTGCAATACCAAAGCGCATCTATCCTGAAAATATTATTGATGTTGCTTTTAGTTTTAATATGTTATTGGCATATTTCGGTGATTACATCTATAGGCCACAAAAAGAAAAGCATTTTTTGGTCAGGATAGGTTGTCTAAAGTGGTGCGAGGACGTGAATTTTTGTAAAACTTTTTTTTTTGCACTATCAATTGTTCATGATTAGTTCTGCAGTTGTCTTTACTGAAGTAGCAATTAACGTAGGTATAGATATTTTGTGTTTTCCCATGGATCTGCAGACTGCATTGGCTGGAAAAAACGGGGAAAAAAGATCAAAGTGGGAGTATTTTAGTGATGCGCACTGACCAGTAACAATTCCTTCTTTTTTCTTGGCATTTAAAACTTCTATGGTGAGAGCTATGCTACAATGTTCTATAAAAGCTTCACATTACATGTTGTAGTTGGCCATAAGATCGCATCTGCAAGCAATCATGCTGGAGAATTCATCACTGACATAAGTTCATAAGATCTCTTCACGATTTCGAAATTTAAAATCTTGTTTTCACTTCGTTGGATACTCGCGTGTGTTTCTGTTTCTGAAAGCATGCATGAGGAATCGCTAGACAGCAAGTCTTCTCATCAAAACTTATTTAACCTCGACTGTAAATAGATTATCACACAAACAGTTAGAAACTGTGCTGAGAGTGACAGTGAGACAGATGATAGTGATGATGATGATGATGATGATGATGATGATGATGATGATGATGATGATGATAATGATGATGACAATGATGTGGTAATCTGTAATCTCGGTGATAGTAGTGACAGTGACAGTGAAGACAGTGGCTTTGGAATGAGTACAATTCCATCCGAGTCTACAGTTGTGACAAGAGGTGGGAGAAGGGCTGACTCTTGGTTGAATGCTTTGAACCAGTATACATACTCCCAATAAAAAACATTGACTATCTACCAACAGTCAACACCATTTTCTCCTATTTTGTAAATACTCCAGTTTATTTTTAACATATTTTTTATATGACTGTAAAGGCAGTTTATTTTGTAATTTTATGTACCACATCTCAATATAGTTTCTGTTTAGAAAATGTGAAAATAGTAAACTTTAAAAGTGTTACTTAGATGTATAGTCAACAGAACTAACATACATGTAGTGTAATGGAATTATTTAGGACAATTGAACAGAAAATGTTTGGACAATTGTAACATAATTACATGTTTTTTATATAATTATTTTGAGTAATTATTCCATCCAAAAATATGATTCACATTTTTTGAATTAAAGAGTCACTGCCTTCTAAAAACACATCACATTATAATATTAATATATGTAATTTGTGTTGTGTGTATGTGCGAGGGGGGGGGGTCACTCAAAATTACCATGTCAGATGGGGGGGGGTTATTATTTTTATTTTAGCAGAATGGGGGGGGGGGTACCCATATTTTTAAATTTTCCATTATCATTTCTCCGACCCCCCCCCCCGGCCATAAATAATGACGGCTCCCTAAGTGCGAGTTTGGTGCCAGAACGCGTGCATTTTTCGTATTAACATATTATCACAACAATGCAAATGAGATAAGAAAATGTTGTTACTGTGTTGCACTGTTGGGCAGTGTACTCAGTGTTTTAATTGGGTCAAATTTTCCCCAATTTTCCGATACTGATTGGCTTTGTTCTAGACCGTTCAAAGTATACGGGTTGCTTGTATTGATAGGTATATCGAAATATATATCGATAAGTTTCTGTCTAGATCTGATTTTTATATTTCGAGAAACCAAAGGAAATTGTGAGGCATGGAAATTCACCTCATTGTGGCGTGCATCACGAAATTCAAAGTATAGACCGGTATCATGCTTACCATAAAGTATGTAAACTTTATGTGCACTAGCAATGTTAGGACAGTTTGAATTGTGTTTATTATTTGCCATGGAAACTAGTGTACATATCGCAGGTATGTAGGGGATCGCGAAGGCCGAGTGAAGTCGAGTCAAGCTTTCCTGTACTGAGAATAGGTAGCGGACATTTGAACAACTTTTTCGACAACTAACTTTCACTGGGACTTCAAAAATTATAGAGCTAAAATTCATTATGTTCAAATGATACCAACAAGCAATCCATACATTTGTTCTGGATGCATGGGTAAATGTACGTATGTCTGTATGTGTATCCCTGTATAAAATCTGAATAATTTCATTTCAAAGGCCATTTTACCTGTTCCACTACATACAAAGATTGATATCACAAAGTCCTTTCAGATTTCTTATAGTTTGGCACACCTTTTGCCAATTCAGGGGTATACCATGTACTAATAGCCTACTATAACCAAGATTGTTGCATTCCAGCAAGTCTATTATGTGTAGGAACTAAAAACTCAATATTACGCTTATGGAAGGCATTCAGTTTAAATCTCGTTTAAATGTTTGCAATATTTCTAAACTTGATGGCACCCGTCGATCGATGGATTATACCATATTGATGACTTTTTAATTAGCACATACACTAACACTTGAAATTTCATTTTCGTCGCTTCTCCAAGTATTACTAATGAAACATTTTTGTTTGTGCCCAACTGCCGACATCAGACCGCGGACAAAGAGAACCTTTTAGAAACAGAGCAAGTAAGTAATTGACACTTGGCACAGTATGTTGGAAGTACAAAGACTTATATTACATTCCATCATTTGATAAGAACAGTTTTATGGCCATTTTACATAATGATAGTACAGGTTAACTAACAAATCAGTTCCCCTGTCATTTCACGCACACATCATTAAAGAGGTCATAATCTACTCTTATCAAATCAGGGGCATGAGGCAACAATTCTGGTGAAACTCGAAAATGATAATGATATCATACAGGTAATAAAGGCCCAAGTTAGCTATGAGTAACATTTACATACTTACTTCTTTATTTATAGTATATTTTAATAAACTCATTATTTACATCTACACATATTTGTTATTTTGGGCATAAGGCCAGAAATGGAATGATTAAAAATATTATATGTATGTACTTGTACACTTTCTGGTCTTTTAAAAAATGAAACATTTTTTAAATAATAATCGCAGAAAAAAAGTTTATATAAATATGGAAGACTCCAAAAAAGAATAAAGAAAAAAGAAAAGTATACGGATAGACATGGTGCAAATCGACACTTAGTGCGCTCGCGACAGTTTACGCGCTCCGCTGCTCGGCGTGCTCGAGCTGAAACGTATTCCCTCCGTTACCTATCGCTACCTTCGCTACCACATCTCAGTGCTTTTGCTGGGAAAAAAATATTCCGCTACCCTCCGTTACCTATCGCTACCTTCGCTACCACATCTCAGTGCTTTTGCTGGGAAAAAAATATTCCGCTACCCTCCGTTACCTACCGCTACCTTCGCTACCACATTTCAATGCTTTTGCTGGAAAAAATATTCCGCTACCCTCCGTTACCTACCGCTACCTTCGCTACCACATTTCAGTGCTTTTGCTGGAAAAATATTCCGCTACCCTTCCGCTACCTTCGCTACCTTCGCTACCACATTTCAATACTTTTGCTGGAAAAACATTTCGCTACCCTCCGTTACCTACCGCTACCTTCCGCTACCTTCGCTACCACATTTCAATGCTTTTGCTGGAAAAAATATTCCGCTACCCTCCGTTACCTACCGCTACCTTCGCTACCACATTTCAGTGCTTTTGCTGGAAAAATATTCCGCTACCCTTCCGCTACCTTCGCTACCTTCGCTACCACATTTCAATACTTTTGCTGGAAAAACATTTCGCTACCCTCCGTTACCTACCGCTACCTTCCGCTACCTTCGCTACCACATTCCAGTGCTTTTGCTGGAAAAAATATCCCGCTACCCTCCGCTACCGTCGCTACCACATTTCAGTACTTTTGCTGGAAAAAATAATTCGCTACCTTTACCTTACGCTACACCCACCATGCTATTTGACTAGATTTTGAGAGAAAATATTGCTTTTAACAGGTGACTTCATTAATAATGAAAAAATCACTTACTAACTGCTCAAGGTGCCATATGAATAACAATTATTCAAGTACACAAAACAGATGATATTTAAAGGATACCCCATTTAATTCATGTGTGCAAAAGTAGTTCCTACGACATCTATGGAGCATTAATATCCCATGCCATGTTTTGGTAATTTGACCATCATTTTACATTGCTACCTTCGCTACCATCCGCTACGTAGCGAAGGCGAAAAATAAAAACAATTCAACCCCAGATTGAGCACTATATAACTCCCATGGTCGTCAACTTTTGCTCAATTCTTTTTAGTGCACATTGGATATGCAACAATCTCAATTCATGTTCGTATGCATCATCAGAGCCAAGTAAACCATAACTACTGTCACTCGCGGAAAATGCACAGAACATGTGCGCACTTCTTTTGTACTTTCCCACACAAAGAATTTTTAATTTGCTACACTGCAAAAAGTTACAATTTTTAACTGGACACATTTTTATTCAAAGTTAAGCCAACGTACAGTAGAGATATAAGATACATATTAGCAAGGAGTCAGTGTACAGTCACTTTTGACTTTAGCGACCCATCAATTTAAATCGCGCATGCAAAGAATCATCACGTAAATAACGATTTTAATAACATCGCTATGTATTCAAAAAGTAGCTTTTTTCTTTCTTTTTTCCAAAATCTCAGCCCCCCCCCACAGGCTACGGTACTGTCATTGTTTACGAGTACACTCCCTGTTTGCAATACGTTCTGTTTGTCCACGGTCTGATGTAGCTGAAACTGGCTTTCCACGGTAGTACAGCATTCGTCATGTAACACGACAGTTGGTAAACGTTCAGGTGGTACAGTGTTACTAGGCGCAGAATCCTTTCATTAGAAGTGGCCTATATTCGCTTTTGTTAAAAAATGGTCCTCGTATATAAATAAGGTCCTCTGACACAGAAAACAGGACGATTCATCTTTTCTTTTTTTCCAACAGAGCGTATAAAAGTGTTCTGAAAAGAGATCGTAGACTTAATATATATTCATAGTTTATCGTGTCTCTCATAACAGACGGAGTCGAGATTTTCTTGTAAACAACTTGTGACGAACTTTAAACCAGCAATGCCACTATTAATATTTACAACACGTCTACCATTTGCAGTCTCACCTGACATTTAGAATGTTGATCATCATCCGTCGACCCTTTACAGGTTACGAACCAGTGCCATTGTAACAATACTGTTTCACATTAATCATACCGCGACCCTTACTGATTCCTTAGATGACAGACCAAACCCAATGAACAGAAAAGGTGATAAAGGCTAATCGATTTACCCCTATCTCTTTCGTCTTGTTATCCAGGTGTTATTCTCTGTGCTATTTTACATTGTTTGACTACTGCAAGAGAGGCAACGAATTCTTGACAATTCGCATTGAAAGCTTATACACTGTATGGCGCATAACAATCCTTGTCTGATCTACCCGCCAATGAATTCCTTTTGTCGTTTACTCTATCCGATGATACATGCGCAGAACTTGACCAATCTTCTTTCGTCCAATGTGTCAAGTTAACTTTATTTACGTCTTTGTCTTTATTTTTCCCATTGTTTCTATGACTACGAAATGAAAAATCTTGAATAAAATTTTGAATGACTGCTGGGAGTACTTCAATCTAGTTCAACTTAAATGAAGAGGGGAACATGGAATTTACCATAAACTGACTTGCTGTTGTAATTTAAGAAGAAGAAAAGAAAACAGTTTGTTTATTTTTCTGCGCGTAGTCCCAGTCAGTGATGTATGAAGGAGTGTATACAAGATCATGTCTATTCAAAACCTGAAGCCGGCATTTGTGAATACAAAGGGAAAGCTCAGGCCACTATAGTGGTCTAAGGTAAAAGTCACGCGATATTCAACCAGGCAGGCAGGCAGGCAGACAGACAGACAGACAGACAGACAGACAGACAGACAGACAGACAAAATAAATCCTATTTATGGGTCTGCACCTAAAAAATTGCGCCCTCATCAGCGATCACGATTTCAACCTATTACTACACTTAATTTTAAGTGAAGAGATTGTGGCTGTCTGATCGAACAATGTCACAGTACTAGTGCACGTTTAAGTGACACTGTGGCGCAAATAACAATTATGACTGGTCTACCTAAATTCTATCCTATGATTAGACGGAACATGCGCAGAACTTGGCCATTCTTTTTTTTCCATGCGTCACGTTAACTCTATTCTCGTCTTCATCTTAATAGTTTTCTTTTGTTTCAATGACTACGAAATGGAAAGTTATAAATTCTTTCTAGTACCAGTGATACTTTTAGATATGAAATTTGCCCACATATAGGGAGCATCATATCATCTTACACCTCAGACCACCAAAACAAGATTTGGGTTGTCCGAGCTTACGCCGTGAAATGAGAGGTGTATAAGCAAAATCAAAATGATGTCTTTCTGAGATATTGGAGTACTCAGACAAATGTAGTCCTGCTTTCAGACGGTGCCCGCGTTTCGCTCAACACCGGACAACTTATATTACTCCGTATGCAAGTTAAGCAGGACGAAGACAAATTGTGACACCCTAAAATACACTTGTCATGTTGAGTACTAGACTAGCTGCTAGACCTCGGATGTTCTTCCGATACAATACGACACACGAACGAACATCGCTATCGAGGATGGAACATCCGTCCAGGCAAGTCCTCACTGCGAACTTCGTTCGCTTATCGTATCAGAAGAAAGCCTGAACGTCTAGCTGCAAGCTTAAGACTACTCAATGAGGCTCTGTGAAATCTAATGCAAGCGAATGCTAATTTGCATATGAATAGCGCTAACTAAAATTAACTATCAAACCGACATTGCACTCTGAGGTTCGATATAAAGGTCGTATGACCTGTAAAGTACATGTCGGTACAAACTTAGTCCTGCTTGCATACGGAGAAAGTCATCTCTCCCTTCTCTGGTGTTGAGGATCATGTCAGTAATCTTGACCCGTGCACCGTCTGCAAGCAGGACTAGAACAAACTCAGACCACTATAGAAACAGACTAACTTTAGGATCAGTACACCTAGTCACGTCTGTTCTAGTTATACTTAATTTTAATTTCATAACCAGGCCAGGTATCAAATTTGCACTATATGTGTATGATAAAACAGGGCGGGTCCTGTTTTATCATACAAAACATCATGTATTGTCGCTCTGGCCAAGGTAATAAAACAATTCAAGCTGCGGTTTTTTAGTTTTATCACTCTATAATATACATACCTAGTTTATCATGTCTCTCATAACAGACTGGATCAAGGTTTTCTTCCAAACAGCTTTTGATAGCCGTTAATCCAGCAACACCAGCACCAATAACGGCGACACGCGTACCTTTTGTAGTGTCACTCGACATGTTGAATGTTGATCAACTGGTGGCAATACAAGTTACGGATAAGTGAATAAGGCCTTTACGCGACGTATTGACCAATGGGAAAGACCAATGAGAGGACCGATGATGTCATCTTTGCAGATCTTTTCAGTCAACCGGTCAGAGGTTCCGGTGTTTATATCTGGGGTGCGTTCCGTTGACAAAACGTTTTGTCATTGTTTGGCCAGGGCAACCTGACCCTCCCCCGAACATTATTATGCATGTTGCAAGTGAAAAATAAAAGATGACGACATATAACTTAGTACGTAGATTAACAATAATAAAACGCATGAGTTCTATAAAGGATGTTTATGTACCTTGAAGTTCTAATGAATCATTACACAATTAATGATTTTCGTTAATTCGGCCATATCTTAAGTAAACACTTCAAATTTCGTAGAAAAGACGTATTACAAGATGTATAATATATGTAAAGGTTGTTGACACAGCCTATAATTTTTAGGAGTCATTTACATAATTAATTATTTTCAGTAATTTGGCTCCATCTTAAAAATTCAAACTTCACGATTTATATAATTGGTACATGTATTGATGCTATCAAAGTGTAAATGTTTGGAATAGTTTGTTGCTGTTGTTTTTAATTTCATTTAGTCATTTGCATAATTAATGATTTGCAATAATTAATCAAGAATTCAATCGCCAAATTTCGTTTAATTTGGTGCATACATTGATGATAACATAGTGAATGTCTATCGTAAAATTCGTTGGTGCAGCGTTATTCTTACTGAATTTGTATAGTTATTATGCAATATTATAAGTATCCACACGCTTCAAATTTCGTATAGATTGCTTTAGTTAATTGCCAATTAAGGTGACATCATGTATGGCAGCTAATTCTAAATTCTAATTAAAATACTTTTCCCTTTTGGAAGGCTTACAGTTTACTTCTGATTCGTTTACATTGTCGCAATTTGACTATGAATTTATTAAGAGTGTGTGTGTGTGTGTGTGTGTGTGTGTGTGTGCGCGCGCATGCGTGCGTGCGTGTACGGACGTGTTGGAGTGTCATAATTATGCAAACTATTGCCATTTTGTATGCAAGTATATTCGTTGCTTAAAATACTTGTGCTATATACGAGAAATTATTACGAATCATTTCATATTTTGCAGGATGTCACCGCGTTGAACATTTCGTCTACTGATAGATGTACGCCGCGCCCAAAGATATTGTTAAAGAAGGCAATATGTTCTTCAAAGAAGTCGGGAAGTCATTCAGAAACATAGAAACCCAAATGGATAAAACTGATGTCTACTTGCCATGTGAAGCCTCACAAGATGGGAAAGAAAATAGTTCCTTCCAAATCAGATCGAAGACTCCGAATTTTCAAGAGAAATGGCATCTTACGTTAGCCAGATGACGACTGCACTATAATCTCCTCCAATATGTTGACGGAGATGAAGCTGACAGAGCAACTGAACTATCACAATTCCAATTTCCAAATATTTCAATTTATGCCACCGAAAACTTACTTCAGGATTCTGCTGTAAAAATGGATGATATTGATAAGACTGTAAGTTTGTTTTCAAATGATGAAAATGATTTCAAATTAATTGACAACAGAATTCTGATGACTTAGAATTCCGAACTGAATCTTATGCACTCTATGATAGATGGCGCTGTTTATATGACCAGGACACAAACTATAGTGTATGTCAAATATCATAATATCCGACGTGCATAGCATTTTTATATTTTACAGGACGACAAAATGGCATCTGGAGATACAACTACTGTAACAACTAAATATATTGTTGACGTGGGAATTAAATATTTCAAAAATAAAATGGATAAAACCGATGTATTTTTGTCATCATTGGCGACTAACAAGAAAGGAAAGAATTGTAATGGTCTCCAAATCAGCCCGAAGCTTCCAAACTTTAAAGAGAAAATGTATGAAGCGATTTCGTAGCCAACCACAATTCTTCCGGTCAGTTTCTCCAGCCTGGGATGGGGGTGGGGGGCAGTGGATTCTTAAATCGGGCCGACAAAAAGTCACTGACCCCCTATCTGTAAAACCAAAAACAGGCTTACCCCCTTTCACTTAATTCTAAAACATGATGACCCCCATATATAATATTCACATGGCGGGTAATTTTTCATCGTGACTCAGTGTGGACTGCTTGACTGTCTTGCAAATACTTTATAAGATCCCAGGATAGCACTATCATAATTATAATTATAATATACCTAGTGATAATGCTGTGCCATGATTCGCTAGAATCAGTCACGTGATAGGAATATAGAATGACTATTTCCCTAGGGGAATAATTCCATCAAATATTGCATGGTCACGTGACCACCGCGAGTTCACAGCAGGTCAAAATGGCAGCTTCTGACGATGTCGTCTGCCCACCACAAGAGAAGAGGGCAAGATTTTCCCTTCTGTCGGAGCAAGAACTTCAACACCCTGTCGACAGGAAAGATTCACGTAACACAAAGCATGTCATTCAATACGCCACCAAGATTTTTACTTCGTTTTGTGAAGAAATTGGTACAACCATAACAGATGTGGAAAAGAACGCGCCTGCCGATCTGTGTATCACGCTGCGGATTTCTATGCAGGGATTCGACAGAACAACGCACAGCTGTATTCGAGCAAGTCGATGATGGTATATTATAAAACACATATTGCCTGGCCTATATTCGGGCTATAGCACCCGTTCATTACCTGTAGCCCTCATGGCCAGGCAATATGTGTTCATTATTGACTACACAGGGTAAATATATTCCAAAAGGAGTGCAATAGCATCTTAACAGTGAAAGGTAGGGGGAAATCTTCAAGAGCGTATGCAATGTTTTGCCTGATACACATGTATGACTGCACTGTGCAGACGATCGATCGATATCTGTTGCGTTGCTAAAGGCTGGGCATACGCAGTGTACTTCCTTCGACTAAATGGATGCAAAGAAACTACAATAATACAACATATATAAGTACACTCAAACACTCAAATATAGAACACAACACACTAATTTAATCAATAAAGTAACATGAAACTTTATTTCCATTTTAATAATACAACTCAAGCTCTTCATTTATCCACTTAATGAAATAGCATTGACAGTCCCAACAAAGGTAAGTTGTAAATCCTGTATATCTACCATCTGTATGCTGGTTGAATTAAGGTAAGTTTTGCAATATATGCTGATCCAATCAAATGTCTTCTGGGAAACAACAACGTTCCTGAAAAAACGACAAAATCATGGGTTAAATACTCAACAGTCTTTACAAAAATACAGCAATCAACAGTTCGTGAAGTCTTCAAATAGTCCATTGGTCTTCAATTACTCCTACTGTTGCTTTCTGTAAGAGCAGAGAAAGTTCCATATACATTACCATTATTTGGGTTGGGTACTGGGTGGGATTGTTATATCTCAATTCGGTTTTTGTTCATGGAATTAGGATTCCATTTCACACACTTACACTGTGCTTATGAAAACTCCAATTCCATATCACTAAAACCTCCTTAAGTCAAGATATAACAATGCATGTGCAAAGCCAACCTAATAAGTTTGTTCATTAAAGACTGTTCTCTGGAATGCTAAGCTATGTGCGCCAGTATTATTTGACGGTATTTCCCAAAGGTAGGACATTGAGAATGTGGATGGTTTAGAGCAGTTAGCCTGTGATAATATATCCTTAACTGATACACCTTGTAATGTTTTTTTGCTTTAGTTGTACATGCAGATCAAGTAGAATGTGCTTTGAAGATGTCAGTATAGTATTTAGTCCTGCCAACTTCATTATTATCTTTAACCACCTAGCAAGTGTACTAGTTGATACTGGTTTGTGGGGCCTGACATAACTCAAGACCAACGTATCTACATAGTTCTTATCATTGACTTCATTACGCCATGGCTCTGACAACCTTAGGTATTTGCGTAAACATGACGCCACACATAGTAAGGGTTGTGATGGAAACAAATAAAAGGTAACACTGCTCAGGGGACTATGATCTGATGGTTTCTGGGATGATATAAATTTAGCCTTACTTGACTTGGTCAGGGATGAATCTTTGCAGGTGATGCTACTTCCATTATCATGCATATTTCTTAAGTTCAGAGTTTGAATCTCAGACAGGCGGCTAGCACTAGTCAGGACCAATAACATACAAACATTTAAGGATAATTGCTTTTGTTTCAGTTCCTCATTTTTACCCATATTTTTTATATGGCTCAATACCAGATCCACGTCCCAGGTATCGGAATACCTTGGTTGTGGTGGTCTCTCATGAAATACTGCCCTCAACAATGTTGTGACATTGGGGTGTTGGCCAACCTTATGCCCATCTATAGGTGGATGAAAGGCAGACAATGTTGATCTATAAGTGTTGATTGATCTAGACTGGTACCCGCTGTTAAACAGGTAAGTGATAAAATTTAGGACATTGGCCAAAGATGTTTGAAATGGATCAACTTGTCTTTCACCACACCATCTACTCCACTTTCTCCAGGCGAAATTGTGAGATTTTGATGTCCCCTTTTCCAGGCATTTGACATAAGTTTGGCAGTTTCATTTTAAATTCATTCTGTAATGACGGAATTCCTGAAACCTCCAATGCCGCTAATTTCAGACTGCCTCCTGTCATTAGCATGGGGTGTAGTTGTTGTGATGGTGATAGCAGAAGTGTCTGGCATGTTGGGAGGGGAATCGGAAAGTCTATTGACATTTCAATTATCATTGGAAGCCAAGGCTGTGTGTGCCATGTTGCTGCCTTCATGACAACTGTTTTTTTCTCCTTCCTCACCTATGCCAGACACCTCCCTATCAATGCAAATAGAGGGAACGCATAGCCGTCCAGACCTACCAAGGAGGTTTTTCGCGATGAGTCATCTTGAACATACTTAAGTCTTGCAAATTTATTATATATGCGAATTATTCATTGTTTATACATTCAATCACCAAATAACTCTGAATTCATTGCGATTCATCAATTAAGAGACTTCGATATTGTTCGGAATAATGTTATAAATTATTATCAAAAAGATTTATCAATATCACGACTTTATTTGGAAGCAAATCATTATTAGAAAATCAAAGAAAGAAAGAATAAACTCATATAAACTGTACACTAAGTTTGTGTGCATTTCATTTACTTTGCCATGTAATTTCAAGTGAAGTCAGATTCGACTACACACATTGATTTAGTGCCGAGATTAAAAGGAGATATCAGTATCAATATATGGATGTGAGCAAATAGGTGCCGAAACCAGGGAACCTGGAAGTTTGAGGATATGAAGAGGAGGAATTCAGGAAGTACAATATTTGGATATCTTTGACTTGCTTTGTTCGTTCGTTTGTTTGTGTTGCGTTTACACCAAGATGATATTTTGTTTGTCTACCAATTTGGTGTCGTTGGCTCTAGCTCCCTTACCTATGTATTGAATTCCTCACTTTAGTTTCTCCACACCCCTCGGGTATATGGTTTCTCTGAAGATAGTATATTGATAGTTTGTCACAACCTTCACCTACATTTTATCATTGCATTGGCAATTTTTTATTTATTGCCATACAGATGAGTGTTGTGCTAACGTTCTTGTATTCTTTTGTTCTTTCAATTCTGTTGTGAAAATCGAATTTTGCAGTGGCGTGATAACTTCAAGCATACGTTGCGTACTTGATTATTCGCTGGCCTTGTACATATAGTGTATCAACTTTAATTAATAAACACTTTAGCCAGCTCCAAAGAAGAATCAAGTAGACCTTTTTCGATTTCCGAGGTGACGCACTTGAAAAAAATATATCAGGTTTTGCAAATAGTCGCTCATGTTCACTCATTTGATTTTGTGATTTGGGGCTGACATTGTCACCATGATTACTGCAGCTGCTACGTCTGAAAATTCGCTTTAGAAGCTTGCAGGTGATTGATATGTAAATTATGTCAGACTCGTGACTATCGTCCCTAATCTTTGTATGTATGTCGAGCGGCTTAGCCGCGAGAACGGAGGGACTAGTCGGGACTAAAGTCCCTCACTTTTGGTGGGTTCGCCTTTCAGGGCGCACTTTGTGCGCCTTACAATATTCACGATATTCACGAGTCTGGCAGCGAGACTGTGTGTGTGCTGCTTGTGTCACGGTTGGGTTGACTGGTCAGCTTTGATAAGGATCTCATATCCAAGTACTTCTGATCGTGTTCTAATGTTTCTTTGCTCATTAAAAAACACACTGTGTTGCCTCACTCATAAAAAAACGAATGTGTCCCCAGGAAAGTGTTCATACTGTTTGGCAAACCGGTGTAATATACATAACGGCTTAGGATTTATCTATAGAACCCTATAAAAATGGAACTGGAGGGAAGTTGATAGAATTTAGAACACATATATGTACTTCCTATTTATAGCTGAAGGGTGAAAACATAATCTCAGACAAGCAGAGTATAACACTCTTATATTTTGGTTAACGTGGCAACAAAATAATCTGAGCACCATATTTTAATTGCATTTACTACTTTGAGTAAGATAGACTAATGGTTAGGTATTTTTTCACATAACACAGTCTTGTAGGCCTGACATGTAAGCTTACAATGCACTCATTCGAACATCGATAGAATTACAAAGAGGTTATAGGTCCCCGTCTTTTATGCCAATACATTGTTTTAGTTAGCAACCTTTTCAGTCACCATCTTGTTCGGCGCATATGGGTATATTCATTCTCTGTTTCCACAGCAACCCTGATTGCAACGTAGCGACGTCATAATCGCATGGTAAGAGGACAAGTGATTGGTATATACAAACGAAACAACGTTCAATTCGGTCTAATGACACCGTGTCCCCTAATTGACTTATCCGTGTGAGATTTCTACTTGGTTTGTTGAAGCAAAATATGTCAGATTTTCCAAAATCTACGAAATTCTAACAGAGCATCAATTAATAAAGTGCAACACTTCACGACAAAACACACTTTTCACATCTCTATAAATCGTAGGTCTAGTTCACTCATGGAACTCGCAACGAATTCGAACAAACAATGTTCAGGACTCAACAGCATTTATCGTCAAAAAAATCATCGCATCACAAACCAATCAATGATGTTTCTTTCCTCTACTAGGGACATACTAATATATATTACCCGACCACAGAATAACAATGAATTGTTTGAACTATTAATAAAGCAGTCATTTAAAGCAATGCAGATTGTCTTTGTTTGAATGACTCGAAGTTCCGATATCATACAACAAGGAAGATGTATTTTGCGTGTTCGGGATAGGTGAATATACCTGCAAGCATGTATCAATAAATACATGACTCGGCGAGTGTTCCTTCTAGAACGTCTGGAACGAGAAGAACCTAGATAGAACAAATACATACACCTCCACTGATACTGAAAGGTGAAAACGTAACCTCACACAAGAGCACCTGAACCTTCCTTTGTTTTGGTTACCATGGCAACAACAATCTGATCATGATAATATATTTGTATTTTCTGTATTTAGTAACGTAAAGATAGACTCCTGGACACCTCCAATTTTTACACGAATTAGATACGTTTTCAATTACACTTATTTGAGTTATTATGGTGTTACTACTTTATCCCACAATGCTCAGAGAACTTTATGAGTATTAGTATTACACTAGGCACAGTCTTTTTAGCAGAATAATGGTGTATGCTTTGCAACTCCAAGGAAGTATACAATCCACGTTGCAAATATATGCAAGTGTATTCACAACATAACCTCTATCCTACCAGGTGCCAAAATAATACAGCTTGGTTGACTGGTGCACAATCTTGGCTCGAATCCTTCCCAGGAACGTTAGCCATTCACAAATAATCTACATCAAAGGCTCAAACCTGCAGATATCAAGCCGGCCATATTAGCAATTCAACCATCATGACCCACACCAGAGGTCGCCACCAAAATCGTATATTATGTTGATCGATATCCTGTAGACAATTTTCTAAAAGCTTCTGTTAATATCCATGCATATGCAATTTTTCAGTTTAATCTTTTTAAAGTAAAAATAATTGTTTACTCATACCATACATCTGTGATGCGATGACTTTGATTTCAATAATTTTCCAACTAGACATCCAAAGTAACATCCCCACCAAATATCAAAATAATCGGCTCTGTGGTTTTTAGTTTGTCGTTAACACGTACAAGCCCGTACACACACACACACAAACACACACACACACACACACACACACACACACACACACACACACACACACACACACACACAAGAATCGACGAACAAAAAAATATTCTGATTCGGTAGCAATTATTGACGAAAAGTCATCGCAACATAAACCAAGCGATTGTGTCTCCGTTGTCTATACTAGAAACATGGAAATCTATAACCCTTGACCAGAGACTAGCAAATGGATTGTTTGAAATATCAATGCAGTGATTTAAAGCAATGCATATTTCTTAAACTTATTTGAGTAGCATGAGTTCTGACGCCGTGCAATAAGGACGATTGTATATGTGTATGAAAGAGTGTTTGTGTGTGTGGGGGGGGGGGTGAAATGTAAATGACGTCAGACGGACTTCCCGTTCTACTGATGACTATACAATGTTGGTCGAACATAGGGGTGAAGATTTGGCGAGATTAGTGTAAAATGTGATAATCTGACTAATCTTTAAATTTGTCGCCTATTTAAATGTAGTGTAGTGTGTGATGATAATTATATAAAAGATTTTCGTTTTTCATTACTTTTCATTCGTTTGATAAAGATCTACGCTTTCTACCAAAGCACCATTGTTCATCTACAAATACATAGCATTATGGGTAATTTACTTTACTAAGATTAGGATAATTATACGATGAGGTAAAAATGGCGATGTAATTTTAAAGTCAATTGGTTTTATAGGGTCTGGGGTTTAGCAACAGGGTTGCACACCCCTACGAAACTACTGGACACCACTCCACCCCACCCCCACTGGTGCCAGGTATGCTTAGTTGTTGCTGTAATCGACAGTCTGCGTTGCCTGCACTTTTGGTGAAAAAAGGTTGTTGTCATGGCTACAGTTCTTTCTGAACCGTCTGGCATTTCAATCCACATACTGAATTCATTGCATAGAATAGAATCGTATAATGCTAGTATTTTAACATCACGATCTAAAAACCCACGTCTTTGTTTCAATGTATAATGCCTTAGTGGTTGTATTTTAGTAAAAGCAGCCGAATTGTATTAATTGAGAACTAGAAAACACATGTCGAAACAATAAAGTATACACCACCATATTTACAAGAAATGTGTGAATATTTTTTGTTCGTCGATACTTGTGTGTCGTGGCTACATTTCTTTCTGAACCGACTGGCATTTCAATCCATATACTCAATTCATTCCATAGAATAGAATCGTATAATGCTCGTATTTTAACATCACGATCTAAAAACCCACGTCTTTGTTTCAATGTATAATGCCTTAGTGGTTGCATTTTAGTAAAAGCAGCCGAATTGTATTAATTGAGAACTAGAAAACACATGTCGAAACAATAAAGTATACACCACCATGTTTGAATGTGTGATTTGTTTGTGTGAATAGGGGTGTCGAAATATGATTCACCGCAAATATTTTGTTACACCGCTCCCGTATATTAGACTATTGGTTGACACTTTCTTGTTGCAAACGTAAGCTATAAACACATAGTTAGCCCTATAATCTGTCAATCAAATGTTCTGTCTATTCAAAAAACTCAATGAAATTCTAAATATAACAAGGTGTTTTAGCCACTCTGGATTTCATTCCGATGTTACTTGTTTGGAGTTGACATCGAAGAGCCGCGTTGCTGATACTTCACTTCAGCAGGTAGGAGTGGGTTTCTTTTTTTTCGTTTTCGATTGAAAGTCTACTTTGCTAGCGCGAGTATTTGCAAGTGTATCTGAAATTTTAAAACTAAGTATATTGTGGAAGTTGAATAGAAAGTAATTCATCCTCCTTTCGACATTAACGTTAGCTTCGAACGGGTATTTTGGTAAAAAAATAAGATGTTTACTACATAAATTGAAGGCACTGTTTTTAGTTCTAAGTTTCCAGAATGTCCTATGCTTGTTTTGAAGTTTACATGGAACAAGGTGTTTCATAATGTAACCAGGAAAATAACTGAGCGTGTCACACCGTTCGTAAACGTTTCGTATTTATAACTCAATTTCAGAATTTGATATCGTGAGAGGCATGATCCGACTGTTGGTGTTCCTGACTGTCGTGTTTACGGCCACCGCTTCCCAAAAGGTAAGCGCATTGTCCTTCTTAATTACGTGGAAAAAAATAATTGTGTGTTTCCGATTTTATGACTTCAGAAAATATGGTATGTAGGTCGGGAATTTATTTTATTTTACCTTTTAAATTGTTTTCATTTTTGAAAAAAGTATTGTTGCGATGTTGTGTTGTGTACTGACATCACTGGGGAAAGAAAACAGACATACGTGAAGGTCAAGAAGACAAAGAATTTCTTATCTTTTTGTTTTAAATATTTAAAACATGTTTAGGGTCGACGGCTGAAACTGACGTCTGTCGAGTTAGTTGGAAACACACATTTCATTTTTTTTTATTTGAAAATGGTTTGTGTTGAAATTTGTGATAAGGCCAGTTTGTCTGCATAATGTAGTAATTTATGTGACTGTGTTAAAATCAGTTAGTTTCTCTGTTTACAGTACTGTATCAAGTACCTTAGCCTGCGGAGGGGGGGGGGAAAGAGATTTTGGTAAAAAAGAAAGAAAAAAAGCGAATTTTTGAACACATTAAAATTATTAAAATCGTTATTTACGTGACGATTCCTAGCGCATGTGCGATTTAAATTGATGGTTCACTAAAGTCAAAAGTGACTGTACACTGACTCCTCGCCAATATGTATTTTATATCTCTACTGGACGCTGGCTTAAATTTGAGTAAAAATGTGTCCAGCTAAAAATTGTAACTTTTTGCAGTATAGCAAATTAAAAAATCTTTTGCGGGAAAGTACAAAAGAAGTGCACACATGCACATGAATAACAGTAGTCTTGAAAGTCTCCTTCATTTGAAGAAAGCAAATCGCAATACTGTCAGCGAGTGAAACTCCCCAAAAAAGGACGGAAAAAGTCGTTCAACGTGAGGTCGCCTGCTGCATGCATTGACTCCGAGGATGCACTCGACGTCATTTACATCTTGTTCCTTATATTAAAACATTTACTGATAAAACGGCAGATATGTTTTGGGAATATTTGGTGGCCCTGAAAAACTATTAAACTAGGTACGCAGTTTAAGATCCACTTTCAATAATTGTGTTCGATGTTGTCTTTGATTAAAATGTTCTTTGATATAATTATATCATTGCACTGACACTAGCGTTATTGCGCAATCCATTTTGAAGCGACAATTTGGTATGGAAAGAATGGCCCTGAATTTGTAAACAGAGTTGTACCTTCGACATCAAAATCCAAACTTCAATTATTTCCATGATAATGATAATGACAAGGAAAATTCATTGTGTTCACCTAGGGTTCCGACATAATAAAGGAGGTAGGGTAAAGAAAATGATTATTTTGTTGCTTATTTGTGAAAGCACCATCCATTTTTTTTTAAATTTAAAAGTATTTTTTTACTTTGATTGTGACATCTTTTCGGTAACTGCTTTGACAGTTACGACATTAGGCCAGGAAAAATGAAAAAGGTGTTCAACCGACCCATGTATTTTGTTTTTGTGAAGGGCAATATATCCTCTTGCGGGCTTCGCATTTGTTTCAAAATTAAGGATATTTCTTTATATTTTCTGAATAGTACATGTAACAATATACATTTGAGTCTATTATAATATCTTGTACAGTGGTTTACTTGGCTCTGGTGATGCATACAAGCATTAAATTAAGCTGTTGCATATCCAATGTGCACTAAAAAGAATTGAGCAAATGTTTACGTCCATGGGAGTCTGCTGAGCAGTCATTGGGCCATCAAAAGTCTGAAAGTCTTGAAATGTTTTGCTCTTTATTCGGGATTTTTTGGAACCAAATCAAACTTCAGGAGAAGTCATTTACCAAGTGCACATCCGCAAAATATCTTTCAGCCACAACAAAATACACTTCCAGATAAAATGTAATGCAGCGCATAGCATAATTGTTTCAATTCTGATATTTTATTACCATATTCAAGCATTGTAAGACCTTAAATTATGTCTATGGTTAGATGTTTTATGCCTCTAAATGGCCCCCTACACTGTCTAATTATCACCTTTGGAGTTGGCCTCTTCCAATCAGTAGCAATCAAGGTGATAATGATTGGGTTTTATTTGCTGGGGCTTAACATTTTTTTGAGCAGAGAGGGTGAGAGGAGATACACAATATTTGTTTAACCGTGAATTGTGTACATTTCCTAACTATAGCTATGCAGACAAATTGCAAGAGATAGCATCAAGAAGACTGAAAAAGTTCTATCTAAACTCGACCTGAAATAGTTTGCTCATTATATATGGTTTGTTTTATCTTTGTCAAGCATTGTGAAAAAAAAAGAAATTTACCTATCTACCCAATATGATGAGTTAGGTTGCCCGTTGACCAGCTTTTTTATATTTTTTCTGGCCTTACGTATGATATTTAGATGCGTATGCTAAAATAGATATTATGTAAATTGTATGCACATTTATGTAAATTAGCCACTTTTCTAAATTTTAAATGCATGATTGCGCCAAGACAAAGTTCTGCCCCCCCTGGCAATTTGGTCAGGCTACGGCCCTTGTATCTGAGTGTTTGTATACTCCTTGATACACTATAGTTTCGGTACGTGATAGACAGGATTGCAATCGGCGATTCACATAGACACATTCGTCATGATTATATCTGTTGGAATTTGGAAAACTGAAAAATGACAAAATTTCATAGTATCGCTGTTGGATTGTTATGACACAACCGGCCATGCTTTATTTAATGTCGACATGTTGGCACTTTAATTCGCTTCCTTTATTTGGACAAATTTAAATGTCATAAGACACTGTACTCATTCAATCTTGCTATCTTAAAAGTGTTAAGTATCATTTGTAGTTTCTTGTTAGTTCCTGTGTGGCTGTATATTAAACAGAGCCTGTGAAAACTTGAAATGGGTTGTAAACAAACCTATTAAAGACCACTTTTACCCTGTACTCTGAGCACATACTGACTCCGAAATCTTACCACGTTTACGCAAATCAGGACATATTGATTTCCACTTGCAAGAAATTGCAAGCCGTTGATATTTAGCTATTAAAATGGCCTATTAAATATCAAAAAAGCTCAGGTGAAAATGAAAAATCATTATTATAAGAAGGCAAACAGTCAACATCAATTCAAAGTAGGTGACGCTGTATACTTATATCAGCCAGCGGTTAAAGTTGCATCAACCTTTCAGGTGCCCATTCAGTATCTGTGAACAACCTTCACCTGTCAATTTCAAACTTGGATATATTCCTAGCAATACGATATATCCCAAACTCATCCTTGCTAATTGTCTTAAGCATGCCCACTTACGACCACCCAATTACTTAGTAACAGTGATACGCCTACTACATGCAACGATGGACACACAATGAGAGTCCCTCGGATGACAACACAGATTTGCAAGAACGGACAAATTATCACTTAAACTCAGCTAATGAATCATTTTACATATCGAAAAACGAAATGCCATAACCACAGCCTCAAACTGAAACTCACCAAGATACAAATTCACTTGAACGTCAATACTGATACTAGTAGCAATGACTGTTTATCGACATTTTGTGAAATTGAACGAATTCTAAAAGGGTGCTACAAAAATAGTAACCTTGAGTATCTTGTAAAAAGGAAAGACTATTCCTCATCCTATTTTTTAAATCAGTAGCGATTTTTAGATAAGTAAAGCGATTTTTAAATCAGTAGCGATTTTTTAATACGCAGAGTGATAATACAAACAGAAGAGCGATTTGTCGTTTTCATCCATGGTATTTTCGGTCACGTTAATTTACAGCTGGATTCCAACTTCAAATCATAAAACAACCACCCAAATATGTTTACAGCGTCACCTTGTTACAAATTTGGGTTCGTCAAGACACAAGCGTTTGCGTTCATAAACTATGCATGTCTCATTATCAACATATTCATTTTCTTTAAGGTGGTCATATCAACTGTCTTATATTGTTAACACGTATTGGTTGCGTTGTCAAACCTTTCGTTTAATTTCTTAGGGGAAAGTGTGTGCGATAAGCCTTAACAAACTATGACCAAATTCTCTTCGTTATTCACTTAATAGAATTTACGTCTGTCTATGTTATATCTTTATCTGAGTACTATATGCCAAGCTAATCATGATGTAATCTATACACACAAGTTGAATATACAGATTTTGCTTGGCTTATACAAACCTTTTTTTTCGAAGGCCGATTTTGTCACCTTCGTAGATTTTATGAACGATCAATTGCCGCAAGTGGAAATTTTAGAGAATAGAAATAGTCCCTCTGTGAGCTCAATGATTTCAAAATTGATTTACACCGCACAGTTTCTTTATAGACAACATGTTCTGAACAACTCCATTGTTCGAAGAAATAAATTGTTTCGCGGCGTGTTCACTCCCAATCACACAAGCCACGACGTCCCAAACTGACGACATCTGTGGTTACATTGCTACTTTTTGTAGTGACAATAACGGTCTAAATGGTGACAATGACGATAACTCGATATCCTAGCCCCTTCTAGTTTGTCTATTAGTCCAGTCAATCTAGCGGAAAAAAATGGCCGAACCCAAACATAATTGCAACAGAAATAATTTTTAGTGCATCTTGCTCAGAATTTTATGCTGAATAACATATCAAAAGTCTAGAAAAATCTAAGTGGTGAAACATGGTGAAAAATGACGTTCCTTAATTAGCATAATTAGTGAAAAAATAATATTCATGAGATATTATTTGTTCAAAAGCTAAGCAAATAACATGTCTATGGATAAGTCGGAAGGTTAGTAATTACTTTAGAGTCACTGTACGATCGTGCAACCATTCCCGTTAGAATTTAAACAGACTTAACGTGTGTATGTTTAATTACTTTAATTAAGGACACTGATTACTTGTAATGTACAATAACTATACATTTTCTGAACACCCCTGTTAGTTGCATGTCTATCATTAGGTACTGGACTAATTGAATCCCTTACTCTCATCATTAAATACCTCCTCCCTTGTTAGATAAATATGCATTCTAAACAAGTGTTAATTGGTGTAATTAAAATGTAAAACAATACATTAGTAAGCGTAAATGATATTTTTTGTTCAATAGTTATTGACACTCGATTTAGAGTGAACATAACTTTTCAATCATCAAACCAATCCAAGGTAAGCTAAACAATAGTTAAACCTTATTAAGTAATTGATTAATTAAATAATGTAATTGTCGTCAAGATGTGATATATGTAGTAACTTTTGCAACATTGTTGGTGAGATGCCTAAAGATACCTATACTATTGGGTGGAAGTTCAGACAAGATGCAATTGTTAACATTTATTGTCTTGATTTCTCTGTTGCATAATTGCAAAACAGAAATGTGAGTTATCAGACAGTCTTTGATGATATTAAAAGGTCAATTGTAACCTATGTAATTTGTCATTTCAAGACCTTGCCAAAGACACATTACTTGCATGGGAGATTGATAAACCTTCTTTATGCTAATTACTAATTAATTAAGAATCTTTGATACATTTTACATGGAAGGTGTTTGATGATGACAAGCAAGCTAAATTTATTTCCCACTGTACTGCAAATCAAATGAAATAATACCTGCATACATTTGTTTTGAACTGTTATCAAATTTGAATATGCTGATTATAATTCTTCATAATTAACATATTAATTATGCTGATGAGATGTTGAATCATCATATGATGGTCCTAGTATGCTTTTCACCATTAGACCTATCCATAGATATGTTACTTGGCAGGTTTTATTGCGAAAACAGCATTTTAAGAATATAGTATTCTCGATAATTATGCTAATTAATAAAAACCTCATTTTCACTATGTTCCATCACTTATATTTTTCTAGACTTTTGATATGTTGTACAGCATAAACTTCTGAGCAAGATGCACTAACGATTATTTCTGTTGCAATTATGTTTGGGTCAAACCTTATTTTGACTGGACTATATGGTTTATTAGAATGAATGTACTTAACATGATGATTTGCAATGATGACCATTTATTATGTTTAAGACTATGACTACTGTATATGCATGCAGTTATAAAGAGATTTATTTATTAGCTTATACTTTAGTTTTTTTAGATTTGTTGTAGTTCGCTAAAAACTTCGTTTACACTATTATTGGAAGGTGTAATAAAACAAAACTGTGTGGTTACGATTATGCTCAATATTAGAATAAGTGGGTTGGATGGATTTTTTATTTTATTTTATTATATTTTTTTCGTGTGTGTGTGAGTATCTACTTGAGGTTTTCCATGTTAGTTACCTCATCCAGACTTCACAATTGCGATTTTTTCTCGAATACGTAAACAAACGTTTAGGGTTGACAGTGAAAAACTAGGTGGGGTCGGTTAACCGGATCAAACAGTTATATTTTTAGACCTAATCATCATACTAGTTACAGTTTTGGAATCATTTGACTTTATACTCAGTAGTTACACGGATTGTTCTACATATATTATGATAACCAGAATATCACCAGTAATTACATTTACCTATTTATTCTCTTTTTTTCATCATGTATTTTAACTTTGTATTTTAAACAACAAAGACAATCATTTCCTTGTTTCACTCTTGATTTCAAAAGCCATTTATTTAGAAAATATGTTTATATGATGATATATTGCACACGAGTGCGTTTCGCCTTTTCTGACTTAGGTGGAGGAAAGAAACACGAATGAATAAAAGAAGCCCGCCCACTATCGCCACCACTGCTACATGCTTCGATTTTGTATATCTATCCATTTAGCTACACCCTACATTAAGTTCACTTGTACTACCGGAGCACATAGTAAGGCGAATAGCTCAACAGACATAGATTTATGGTTGGCCAGTTACCTTTCCGAACGAGATGGTTGCATTTTCTCCTCTAAACCCGGGGTTAAAACTATATAACACTTTGTCTGGTAGCTCAGTTTGAGAAGTTAATTTAGTATATTTTTAGACAAGGGGACGACATTGCCGAAATAGTAAATATTCAAATATTGGTCTGTGACATTATAGAAGTTGCCTCCGGTTACTAATGTGTAAAGGGAAAAAAAAGAAAATGGAATGAATGAATACAAGAAGCCCGCCCACTATCGCCACCACTGCTATATGCTTCGATTTTGTATATCTATCCATTGCAGTGTTTCCTGGTTGCTGTTACACTCTTTGGTATATATTTGAACGGTTTTCAAATACCAATTAATATAATTTCGCTGGTAATTTCGGTTTTGATTAGAATCAAAGAGGAAAAAACGTATTTTTAGCTAGACACATTGATCGAATGGATTCAAAGATTTTCGACAGTTTCACTGTTTTGCTCTATACTCTTTATGTTTAATCAACATTTTCAATATATTACTAATGTGCATGTAATCCTTATTTATATCTTCCCATAGTTCATGCATTTCTTTTATCATAATTTTATTTAAGCTGCTTACTGGCAGAAAGAAAATTTGGTTTCGTCATACTTATTATGTCATCGCCTTCCATTTTCCTTTTTTTTCCTTTACAAATTAGTTGCCGGGGGCAACTTCTATATTGTCACGGAGCAATATTTGAGTATTTACTATTTGGGTAATTTCGTCCCCTCGTCGAAAAATATATTAAATTAACTTCTCAAATTGAGCTACCAGACAAATAGTTTTAAATAATCTTAACCCCGGCTCTTGATTCAGAGGAGAAATGCAACCATCTCGTTCGGAAAGGTAACTGGCCAACCATAAATCTATGTCTGTTGAGCTATTGCCTTACTATGTGCTCCGGTAGTACAAGTGAACTTAATGTAGCGTGTAGCTAACTGAATATTCCCTACAATGTGTTAGGTGCCGTTCACAGATCATGACACATGTATATCGAACATGACTCATCAACACGAAAGACATAATTTGTATTGAAATTTTACGAACACAAATTGAGGTTTATCCCCACAAATTGAAGTTTAGCGAACACGCAACCACACACACACACAGATATATATATATATATATATATATATATATATATATATATATATATATATATATATATATATATATATATATATATATATATATATATATATTACTTGAATGGAAACACGAATGTGTACCCTATGCTGTGATGAATTAGATTAGCTACATAGGAATTTGAATAGCATATTACTAACAAAGTATTTCAAAGCTGTTAAAAATAGTAGTAGTGGTTTTGTAGTTGTGTTCAGCGAATCAGCCAATGGGATTTTCAAATATCTGTAATAGAACTTTTGTTTCTTTGTGTGTATGTCCTAATACATCATTTGCCACTTTCCATGTAATCAAAATACTCTCTCTCTCTCTCTCTCTCTCTCTCTCTCTCTCTCTCTCTCTCTCTCTCTCTCTCTCTCTCTCTCTCTCTCTCTCTCTCTCTCTCTCTCTCTCTCTCTCTCTCTCTTATTTTTTTACATTAGAAATCACTGACTGAAATATGGACTAATACTGGTATGTTATGCAATATAAATTTGGTAATGATAAACGTAGTCATCCATATATCAATCCAAATTTACAAATGATCTTGTCATGAATTGTTTGTCACCAGACATCTTTCTAGATAAACTCATCAAGCATCAGTGCAACCGGCAGGTCATGTTGCAAATGGTGTTTGTGTTATTAAAACAGATTAGGTTGTTAGTTCTTTTGTCAGTAATAGTCAAGGCACAGATTGCTCTGCGTTTCATTCCCTGTCTCTGTCTCAGAAATATTTCTATTAAGTTGAGAAAAAGAAACCTGTTACTATTAAGAATTGTGCATATTCTCTGCTGTTCAAGACCATCGTACCACGGCCAGCGGCTGGTAGAATTCTCATTGGTCTTTCAGGATTAACGACATCACATAATTCACATGCATAATACATTAATTATCATAATATATCGAAATCATATCAGAAGAATATGTATGTACATTTATATTTCTGAATCATGTAAAACTAAAACATACAAGTAAAATTATTTTTAAAAATTGGACTAACACTGTGTTTCTGTTTATCTTTGGACAGAGTGCTTTGAACATTTATGTAGGAATTACAAATGTATTCAGTTTTTAAGACTTTGTAATAATGTCGATGACTGTGGTGATGAGAGTGATGAAGACATTTGCGAAGGTACAATATTTAGATTTATTTATTTATTTATTGGTGTACCTGTCATGTGTCGTCTCTAATAATCATCACAATGTAAGTTAAAGGTTAATGAGTATACATATCAAGAAATATCATGTCTTGCTACTCCTTGTATTATATTCCTGTGATGTCACCACCAGAACGTTTCCCATAGATCCTTGCAGAAAACCCTCTCAATGACTGAACACATATCAAGTGCAGTATGATGGTTTTTGTTAAGATTTCAAGGTTGAATAACTTACCAGGGTACTATTTCATCAACCAAAATCGTAGTAGTTGATAGAAGTAATTACGCAATGTACACTAAAACCGCAAATAAATGTCTACTCGGACTTTTAGTTTGAGAAGTAACAGCATGACATTTACCATTTGTTGTTTGCTTCTTAGATTGCACACATAAAGATTTATTCAAATGTAGCGACGGACAGTGTATTCCTGCCATATATCGATGTGATGGAAATCCAACCTGCAACGATCGAAGTGATGAACTGAATTGCACTCGTAAGTTTTGATTGTCCAAAGATAAAAAGATATTTACATTCAAGACATATTAACTGTGACAAAGCGCCCTCAGTCAACAGACGGCATCGAATTCGATCGTATGGTGTTTGTTTCTTCATCATTCAACTCCTATTAAAACAGGGATATGGAGCACATCTTTTCATTCTGTAATATAGGTCTATACAATTTTCTAGCTTCATTATAGATACAACATATCAATTTTTCTACATTGTTTGCTAAGTCCATGTGTCTACAATTGTCTTTAAAAGTGAATAAATGAGACATTGGAAATTTAACATACCATCATTTTACCTACGTATTTTTAATTTGTCACTCTAGAAGCAAAATGAAGTATTTTAGAATCGTAATAACAATAAGATGACCCCTTCATGGACCTTACTATGTTCTCCCTGCACGAACTTGTTTGTGTACTATTTTTATCACAGTGACTATTATCATTTTTTATAATTATTTTGAACAAATCAAACCAAATCTAATGGTGATTATCAAAAGAAGGCTGTCATATTGAACAAAGTGGCAATTGAATTTAAAACGTTGCAGCTATCCTTTTCTATGCTGTTTAATGGTTTTGTGAATTATGAAATATCCCTATTCCTCCCTACCCTGCAAACACTTTCTAATAAAATTTCCAATCAAGTAATCTTCACTTCTGTAAATTAAATGCTATATGTGATCACATTTGCGAAAACTCATATCATACTTTTCAAGTCATTTACCAGTTTGTTGTCAGGATATAAATCATAAATATATTTAACAGGCTTTCTATTAAGGTCATTTGTAGAAGACTTAAATATCAATTCAAACCTGTACAACAACACATGGTTCATCATTCCTGTAGTAGCAAGACAAAAATCAACCCCACACTGCAACACTGTTTTTTGACTGAGGACGCTCCATCGCATAGCAAATATTCGAACTCGGAAACCGGCTAATGCACATTGAAACTATACCACCTGTTCATTGGCTGGCTAAGTAATGATATTATCATAAATACCCAATATGGGTTTTGAAAAGCACATAGCAAAATACTTGCTTTTAGCTGATTTGGTTTCTGATATTACAGATAAAACGGCATCTTTATTGACCTTAAAAAGGCGTATCCACATTCTTACTCAAAAACTGTCCTATGAAATTAGAGAACTTCTGTTCCATTGATTCCAATACTGTCTAGAAAATCGCAAACAGGTTGTAATCATCAATGGCACTACTTCAAACCGAGACAGATTGGATCAAGTGTGGAGTACCACAAGGATCTATATCGGGACCTTTCTTGATCTATATTAACGATAATTATTGACAAATCTACTGATTCTTTAAACATTCGTTTACTTGCTGATGATATCAACCTTTCCAAATACATGAAATCAACCCATATTAACCTTTCCTTTCATCCATACCCCTGGACAAAATTAACCACTGGTGCAATGCAAATAAACTTACATTTAGTATCGAAAAAAGAAATTATATGATTATTAAAATCTCCCATAAATTCTTTTGAGGAGATGACTACATCTTCCGGACCCTTTGACTTTCCGCTATAATTTCATTTCTGCATTTTATTTGCTACACCGAGAGTTTCTGTATGTTTAATGCACTTTCCACCGGCATAATCTCCATCACTATTCACAAGAGATGTGTTGTTGTTATTATAACCTGTACCCTAATTTGCTATACTTTGGTCCATGGGCAGATCCTCGGGAACTATTTCCAAGGCCCTCATCAGAATTCTGTGCTGTGTTAATTTCAAACAACGTATTTTTGTTTTCATTTCCTGGTGGAATAAAATTTAATTCAATTCAATCAAACAAAATGAAACTTATTACATGTGACCTTATTAGGCTGTGATCATAATTTGCAATGGGTGGGGTGTAGAGGGAGAAGTATCAAAACGGTGCTTCACAAGTTATTTCACGTTTTTATTTAGCATAACAATGCAAACATTATCAAGATTATTTGAAGTTAAAAGGAACAAATCAATTACACAAATGCTTCTGGATCATGTCTGCTGACTTGAACTTCTTTTTTTTGGGAACAGCATGCCCATATGTTCTATGTGACAATGGATATTGTGTGCATGGTTATTATATATGCAATAATATTGACAACTGTGGTGATGAAAGTGATGAGAGCTATTGCCAAGGTATGAAATACCTGTTTTCGTTCACTGATGTACCTCTCATGTCTCCGGTCTAAAAAAAGAACAAAGATTCCTAGGTATACATAGCACAGCATCAAGACTATTCCCACTCATTTTAAAGTGGCACAGGCTGAGTATGGAGTTAAATGTTAGTGTCAATGAAAGTCTTCTATGGCATTGCAGTTGTCTTCTGGCATTGTTAAAACATTTCATTTTATATAATAGAGATTTCACAAAATATACTCACCACTTCATAAATGTTTTGATTTAATCTATTTTATAATTTACAATTCCTTCCATGTGCAAATACAATCTTTAGACTTTTTTGTTTTCTTTTTTGTTCTCCCGATAGCACATAACTGTGAAATAAACTTCTTTTAAATTGTGTAGTATGAATTTCCTCGACATTTTGATACGCATGATAAATTCTGCTATGCGATGATATGTAAGTTATGTTGTAATACGAGTTCTGCCAATAGTTATTGATGGTCAAGTACACTTCAATAAGTAGAATATTATGAGTACCTTTGAAAAATACAGATAGCTACAATTATGACCCACAAGTGTATAATGTTAGCTTGTGACCCTTTAATATGATATTACTATTACCTTGAAGGTGTAAACATCACATCACATATGCTACTCTCATTTCCGCCAAAATGCATCGGTGCAAAGGTAGTGTTTAAAAGTTATCTAGTAAACAGACCAATTTATATGACAAAACAAAATCAATGCAAAATTTGAAATTGTCGCTCCTCCTTGAGATGTAATAGCTTAAAATTCCGTGCTTTGTGTTTGTTCCTAGATTGCACAGATGAACGTCTGTTTAGTTGTGACAATGGAGCCACATGTATTGCCTCCAATCTCCGATGTGATAGCTCGGAAAACTGCAATGATGGAAGTGATGAACTGGACTGCAGTTGTGAGTTTTAGAGTATCTTAGCTCTCGATTTACAAGTAGCTTGTCTACTGTGACAGGATCCGTGACTTTGCTAGCTCTCATCTACTATGCACTTGGAATAGTATCAACGTAAACTCGTTAACGTAGCCACACCCCCATGGCTGTTTTTAGAATAGCTGTTGAACATATTTGCATGATATTTGAATATATGTAGATTACGTCAATTTTATACTCTTGTGTTCATGTAAGTAAAGAGTGTACATTTACATAATGACTTCTCTATGATAATCAATTAGTCTGATGTAGGGTTACCACTCCCCATTGCGACCACTCTTTAAAATTTCAATATTGGGTTTATGCCGACACTAATTAGCATATGCCTCGTTCATTGACTTCCGCCGAAGGAAAACGCCTACCTGCTAGTTCCAAGTGTCTATCTTTATTGTCATTAAAGTCCAAACCTACATGACGCATGCGTATTTGATGCAAATCATATTAAAGTCTTCAAGAGGTGTTACCATGCCCTAAAGACTATTCTTAAAACATTGATAATTGATCACTACGAATCTTAGTTATATGAAATGCAGACTGTCGTCTCACGTACTCGAGTACACTTGGAATCTTGTGGTCTGAATCCGATATCCTTGAGAGAGTGTGTTGACCTTTCAGTCAAAGTGGGACATGCGATTATGTATATGTCATCTCTGACACTGTCACCTCCTCCTGAAGTCAGTCTCCCACTAATTGACATTAAAATTTAAACAGTTGAAATGGAAACAATACCATTGACGTAGAACGAATTCTAGTTGAAGAAAGTAAAATTCAAAATATTGTCAAAAGTTGTCATTAACTTAAGAGTAAACATTTCGAAGTTACCATAAAATAGCATGAAAATAAGAAGTAATTATTACTGTTTCATATTTAGTGTTAAAAATATAAAAAGTCATGCGACCCTTGAAAACTAAAATTGCTAAAATCTGAAATTCAGAATCAGATATACACATTTCGACAACATGTTCTTCAATGAACAAATGACATCAAAGAGAAATAGAAAATGGAATCGTAGAATAATTATATCCTGAGTTGGCTATTGAATTTTGTACTTCTCAATCACATCACAAACATACGTTCGACTGGCCAGTCATACTGATTGATCATTCATAAGGTACACATGTACTGTTCGGGTCCCCACTTCTTTTCATTAACTCTACCAGACAAGTACATTCATCAACAGAATTCTCAGGTTTAAAATATTTGCTAGGAATTTCATATCTGCAGCACTTGAAGGTTGAACATGAAGAAATATAAATGGAAGAATCTTATGACAACATAAGTATTCCAATCCTAAAGCAATCTTACTAGGTATCTGTCTCCTAAAATCAAAGGATTACATTATTTCTTAAATATTTCATCACGTCAACACTGCAAATTGTCAGAGAAAAATGTCAGCATTCCATATTCGTTATCATAATCGAAATTAAATCTTTAACCCCAGAAAAAATCAGTATTATGAAAACAATTTGTGGCGCAAAAATTGTGTGATAAGTGATTTATGTCAATGATTTCGTCTGTGTTTAGTAAAGTCAAAATTAACCAGTCAGTTATATCCAAGTAATCTAAGTCCAATAACTTGTGATTTCACTCTGGCATCAACTATCGAGAACACTAGTCCTATTAATGTCTATCCTTAAACATGCAACTGGCGGTGCCTAGGACCATTTTTGCATATGACTGACTATGTTTTGAGGTGGAGAACTTGTGATGACTCACTGGCAAGTAATCACCAAAATATAAACATTCCCTATATCTGGGTTTTTCACATGCAAATGCCGCATGTTTGAATAATCCTGAATGACACACAATCTAAGCAGCTGTTTGCAGGGGAATTAGTCTCGTTTGGAGAGGTGTTTTCATTCTATGAAACAAACAGACTGATTTTCAACTAATTTGTGTATCAAGTTATCATCCTACGACATTCACAAACAATTTGTACATGATACATGACCTGTGTGTTTCTCGAAGCACAGAAAAAATGCTGAAAACAAGACCCAGAAGCTAGAGCTCTGTACAGCAGTTTGAATTTCCCGCATTTGCATAGATTAGCCATAATCCTCTTTATATAGGGCAGTTGTCTTTAAGTTACACCAACTTAAAGAGCCAGTTGTTACATTCATCAACAAAAGTCATTGTCATTGTTCAAACATTACAGGCATCTCAGCTGTTTATCCCTTTTTAAGATTTGACACCTTCAGTATGTTAACGACTTGTACAGAACTAGTTAGCAATTGAATATACAATTTGAATCAATACCACTAGAAATTATGCACACAGCTCAACTGATAATGGTCTTTTCTCATCGAGTATCTGGGTGCAATGTTTGTATCTGTAAATGATTACGAACAATTTTGTTTGCCCTTTGATAAGGGACCGGACAGAATTTATCTCTGATTTGGTTTTTTTCCTGCCCCCCCCCCCCATCCACTGTGACCAAAATTTCACAGCCCCCCTTTCAAAAGTATAAAAATTTCATGCCCCCCCCCCCAATAAAAAAAGAAAAAGAAGTGCACAATATCCTGCCCCCTACAATAACTAAAAAGAGTACAATTTTTTTTGTTACTGAAGCACAACTGTAATATTTCTTTTGTTACTACTATTATGTTACTATTTCAGCCCAAACAACTTAGTAGTTGTAGAGGAAGGTTTTTAGAAAACAAAACAAAATAAAACATTTTGACCATACATGTAATCATACACATGTGGTATAATCTTGCTAATTTCCCAACTAGACACCATAAGTAGTCATCACTTAATACCAAGGCATTTGATGTGGTGGTTTTAACTGTCATTCACTGATACATACACAGAAACACAGACACACATTCATATGCGAAAGAGAAAAGAACAATTAGTCAAGCAAAAAGACTGTTGTTAACTGTTTTTAGTGAGCAACTTGTGGATAAGGTTGTAGGAAAATACGGCCAGAAGGCAACTACCAAAGTTAGTGCAAAGTCACTGATGAAAAAACACTTAACACCACGCAGACATCTAAATGCTTTACAATATCTAGTACAGATAGATGCATTTGATGATCCTTGATGGTAATTACACACTGAACCTGTTTCCACAGTGCTAAAATGTATGTATGTATGTATGTATGTATGTATGTATGTATGTATGTATGTATGTATACATATGTGTGTGTAAGTGTGTGTGTGAACAACTTGGAGTATATAAGAGTAATTCAGGGTGTATCAAATTAATCTTGAGTAGTGTTTTTATGCTTCACTAAATAGGTACATACAAACGTACACACTTCCATTTTAATACATAAATGAAAGTGTAGACATTCAATATTAAAGGCGATATCAAGTGCTATCTCATGCAATGCTAAATTTTCTAACATATTATTTTTTTTCAATGACAAAATATTTCGCTGCCCCCCCTTTCAAACCATGAGAATTTTCATGGCCCCCCCTTCAAACCTCCCATTTTTTTCATGCCCCCCCCCCCCGAATTCTCCCCAGCCCCCCGCGCCGTAAATTCTGTCCGGTCCCTAATTGGAACCGATGCACGTTTGAGGACCTCTAATTCGGCTTTGTTCAGATTCTGACATGGTTTCCACGAGTTTTTGTCGGATAAAAATCTGGTCCACTTGATAAGATATTGCAATTGACCATTTCTGTACAGTCCCTTTACAATTTTCTCTATACCAAAATAGTCATCATCGTTGTCTTTGCCATTACTTCTTCAATTTTGAGTTGCGTGCTGCATTTTCCCCATTTTTGTTACGTTTTCGCACTATTAAAAACCAAAATTGCCTATCGTGTAAATTTAAAATGTAATCGTGCAGCACGATATCTATTTTCGAAAATGTTGATCGTGCTGCACGGTTACATCTTTGGTTTACACGATCGATAATTTTGTTTTTCAATCGTGAATATCCATCATACAAGTATTTCTTCAAATACGTCGGCTTTTAAATATATCATCCATGCTACATTTTTCATGATAGGCATTTTTGGTTTTCAATGTTGAATATCTATCGTGCAAGCATTTATTGGACAACGTTGGCTTTTTAACATCTCAATACTACTGAACGACACCTTGTTTTGTCTACACGAATGGCGGTTTTGGTTTTCAATCGTGTCAAAACTGTCTTCGCAATCATTTCTTCAAATACGACGGCTATTTAATTTGAGAATAAAATAACAATATTTCCGATAACAAGGCCTCAGAGAATAGGGTAGGTAGGTCAGGATTAGATTTATTTTATTTCATCTTTTTAATTGAAAAATATTGCTTCGACCTAAATTCAAACAAAATGTAGATCGGAATACACCCCTTCTGTGATAGTTTGTATCACTGGGGAAACAAAACAGACGTGTATGAAGGTCAAGAAGATAAAGAATTTCTGCACTTATGATTTCATTTTTTTTACACAATATACATATTTGGTTGTCCATCGACACCATGCCAAAAATGTCTATAGATATTTTCTTCAAATACACATCGCCTTTTTCAAATGTCGTTCGTTCTGCATGATTACGTTTTTTGGTCAACATCATAGACATTTGTATTTTCAATAGTCCCTACAATGTCTATCGTGTAAGTATTACTTAGACTACATCGGCTTTTAAACATGTTATTGTAAACACCGCCTATTAGCCATTTTTGGTTTTCAATTGTGCCTGAAATGTCTATCAAGAAAGCATTTATTGGACTACAGCGCTTCTACCATCAATTATAGTCTTGTAATTTCATTATTTATGCAAGAAGTTTAGCTCTACATCTGTGAATTTTGCGAGGAACTATGTCGGAAACAACATCTATTGCAGATCATTAATAACATCAGCAAACTCATGC
This sequence comes from Glandiceps talaboti, assembly GCF_964340395.1. Taxonomy (NCBI): domain Eukaryota; kingdom Metazoa; phylum Hemichordata; class Enteropneusta; family Spengelidae; genus Glandiceps; species Glandiceps talaboti. The sequence goes on from NC_135565.1 coordinate 6,586,125, forward strand.
CCATGTTCGTTCTGTTGATTCAGTTCATCTTTTTTACATTAGGTGTAGAATTTAGGGACTGGACAGAAATTACGGAGAGGGGGATGTTTTTAGGGGATGGGTCACTATTTTTTGCGCAATGGATTGGGGGTCACTGAATTTTGTGCATGCATTTAGGTGTGGGTCACTGATTTTTATGCAATACTAATAAATAAAATCGCGAAAAAGAAATAGAGGATGCGGAAACTAACATCAACTTAAAAAAGACAATATAAAACTATTCTTCCAATAATAAACAACACAGAGACCATTTGGAAAACAATGGAAAACTAGACACTCACACATGAAAAAAAAAATATAATAAAATATAATAAAAAATATCCCTATCCAACCTATTTCAAAGTTGAATGTAATCGGAACCACACATACCTTTTTACGCCTAATCATAATTATTTTTAAATAAAAGAATAAAGGGAACATTTATATAGACTTCCTGACTAATCCTTTTAATTTGGATTTCGTCTATTTATTTTGAACAGCTTGTGATGGATTTTTGTGTGACAGTGGAAAATGTATTTCGTCTCTCAAGGTTTGTGATAATACTGATGACTGTGGTGATATGAGTGACGAAAATCCTTGTCAAGGTAATATATACTTGTTTTTATTGCAGATACACCTGTTTTGTATCATCTCTATGTATTATAAATTATCAAATGTTTACTGTTGTATTTAACCCTCTAACATTATAATTACAACATCTAGACTTAACTATCCCATGGAAACTATATAATCGACTTATTAATTTACTTTTATTGAATGATTTATTCACTGACAGATGTTAGTACCTTGTAGGTGGTTTGTTTTTCATCATTCAGTCTAGGAAAACACTAGTGCCTATGGGTTCTCGGCACTTCGAAATATTTGGCTCATGATTTGAGCCAAATTAAACCTCAGAAGCGGTCGTTTACTGAGTGAATTAAAACATTTCTCGCGGCTTAGCCGCAATAACTTCTAGACCATAGCTTCACTGATAAGTTAGATGAGAGCCATGTGAATGCATTTGTATAAGTGTGTCTTCCTCTGTCTGTCTGTCTGTCTGTCTGTCTGTCTGTCTGTCTGTCTGTCTGTCTGTCTGTCTCATTCTCTCTCCAGTCTCCGTCTTTATGTCTCTGTGATTTTATTCTAAATAGTATATCGTCAATGAACTTTAGTTCGCGTTGAAAGAGTGACCTACTTAGGACAATAGATAGCCAGGTTCAGGGGATACATATCAACAAGCTAGTGTGCGTCATTGATGTTAGCGAGCAGCATGCATGCCATGTACTTGTGAGACAGCACAACAGGGGTGACATTACAAGAAGTAACAGCCATGTATAGTAGCGTCGACTTTTCGTGGGGGTGTCATTTTGATAGGAAGGTGATTTCAAAGGAAGGCCTCTGATGTGTGCTTGTAGATTTCAAACGCAGATGCCAGGAAGTAAATGATTATAGTAGTCAGCCACGGTGCAGTCGTATGTGCTTTATGTAGTTCAACACACATGGGATGCAAGTGTGTAGTGTGAAGATAAATATATGTTTTCAGTAGGATTGCTAACTTTTATTTCAAACTTTGTATCCATTTATTAGTTTACGCTATTCACACCATACTATTTAAGTTTCTCGATCAATCAATCGCCTATGACCAATTTTATCGACAGATGTTGGCAGGATCCATCCCACTTTGATTTATTGTAGAGTGGAATTTTTCTTGTGGGTTGTCTTTTTCGCGTCGGCGAAATGTTTAATTATGTGTAAACAATGTTATGGTCACTAATACCTGGAAGTATTTGAGTTATGATGATTTGAGTTGGTCTATTGGTAATGAAAAGATCAAGTGCATTGCCAAGTCTAGTTGACTCATTAACTATTTGACATAGACTATTATCATTGATGATATTTAGGAACTCTGTGTTGAGGTTTGTTTATGTTGATTTTGGTCTGAGGATCATGTTTTTCCAATACCATCCTGACAGATTAAAGTCTCCCCCTAAAAGGACGGCGTTGTTCGTTTTACCGGTAATTCTTTTTTGAGATGTGTTGACAGCCTCGATAGTTACATTATCAATCAGCCTTTGCCTGGTAGCAAGCTCCGATATACACGTTTTTACTGTTTTTGTTAATAATAATTTTGACTAATATCATTACAAGTCCTCCCTCTTCGAACATTTCCTCGTGTGTACTGGTAAGTTCACTGTTTATCGCGATGATAAGACCCCACCAACGGTTGTATATCTAGCATGCCTATATACTGTGTAATGATCTGGGTTGATGTATTCTTAGTTGCAATACCACTAACCACAGAGTTATTACTTAATGTAGGATGGATTAGAAAGCATTCAACGACAAATCTTGAGGGAAATACAAATAACAGACAGAGAACGAAGTTTCTCCATTCTCTCAAAAAAATAGTTTAATGGAATCTGCTGACTAGCAAGACCCCACACGTGGTGTCCTCTCCCACGCTGTCACGTGGTGACGACATACAATCCTCCGTTACAGGCTTGTATGAGCAATACTCGACACATTGATACTTATTAACAACTAAAACTTATACTCAAAAAGAGAACGGGGTAGGTTACATAAAGATTGGCAGTTTACATTGTTGATTCGTAACGGTCAGCATCTACTGTTTGCTTTTGGTTTGGATCTGATAGGTGAAGATGTATGCATAGGTTCATGGAAAACCTGAGGATCACAGGAAGCCATCGAATCTGTACTTGAGATACTGGACTCGCTGAGGTTTTTAAACCTGTCATTGGTATCAATGCCATGGAGATCAAACAAAACTGAACTGTAATTTGGTCCATTGCATTTAAGACAAGTCAATACAACGTTGGTATCACCTATTTTTTTCGAACGTTGAGTCATGGATGATTTGGCAATGAACATACGTATCATGAATCGCACTCTTCACACATAAGGCCTTTGTGATCCCCAGTTCACATGAGCCTTACAAGAACTACATATAGGCATCAGCAATGGACAAATCAGAGTTGTTGAAACAGACGCATTTTGAGGCCTTGGATATATATTTTGACGTCACTTGAAGTCTTAAGTGGTGTCATAGCAATTTCAAGTAGACTTGATTTATATGACCATATCTGTTTTCACTGGAAAGCACCGTTCTCATAATCGATAGACCTGCAAGGGCAACACGTTTAGACTGAATGAATGTGTCCGTCTTTACTGATGAGGATTGCCTACACAGCATTATAGTTCGCAAGTGTTGCACCAAGGAACAACATCCTCACTATCAAGCAATATGTGATGTACATATATCAGCAAACAGGTAGCGATGCGATGTGACAGTGGTTACATACTGCAGGGCGAAAATTCATTGAAGATGTTATTTTTGACTAACTGAAGCAGACGTACGGGTTTCATGTCTCCAGGATGCGCAGAGCTGTTCCTGGAGGAATGAGTGTCAATTCAGATTGTTCATCCCAAACATTAGAGGACTTTCGTGGCTAGAAAATGACATTTGTCGACAAGCTGCTTGTTTAGAGTGATGCAAATGCCAGGTACACACGTCAATGGCTTCTTTAAAATTCAGTAAAAATTACACGAGCATCAAAAATAATGAATAATACTTGTGTATACTTCTTTCCCTCAAAATTGCTCATAAGCATGAATTAAAAGAAATTGGGAATATGTAAACAATACAATGTGTGTGATAGGCAGGAATTTGATTTTGATAATTGACCTTGTAGGTCATGGTCAATATCAATGGTCAAGGGCGCCAAAGATAGATTGTGTATGATAATATGGGAGGAGACAACTGAATTGAGTGTCTGTGTATTATAGTTTTTGAGTTCTGCCATAAATATAGATTTTCAAATACAAATATGGCCGCCACTCAGTTAAATTTGCATATATCAAAAGACAAATTGTCGTGCATATGTTCCACATGATATGTCACCTTTGCGTCATGTTTGAAAAAAATATTGCAGGTCTGAGAAACGTATTACAGATGGGCGGATGCACGCACACACGCACGGGCCGACGGACGGAGCCCACTTTAATAGCACCGGGGGGGGGGGGGGCGCTAAAAACAAAACAAATGCAGATCTAAAAGGGGATTAGCTTTTACTTAAAAGCATAAGACCTTATTAAGCATTCTTTATTTTCTGTTTCCATCATAGATTGCACACATGAATCTCTATTCAAATGTGACAACGGTGAATGCATATCTAGTGTTGGTTCCGTGTGTAGTACACGATATAGTCCAACCTGCTCTGATGGAAGTGATGATATGAATTGCAGTTGTAAGTTTTTACACAGCACAAGTAGATTATATTTGGCAATTAGGCAAAATCTTAAGAGTACGACATTTGAATTTCACACATTGACATGCAAAACAAATTTGTGCGTGTAGCTTTAAATGTATAGGTAATGTAGTAAGAATGCAAACTACAAACTTTATGTAATTTTGTACAGAGTGTAAATAAACAAATACCAACAACTGTAAGCCCATTAACATATAAATAAAGATGGTTTTCGCCGTTGTACTTATCTGTATGCGGATGAAATAAATTAGTACAGAACACGGCCGTAAAAATCCAACCATGTTTTGAATTAAGTATGCTTCATCATGGTCTTCAATTCGTAGACACAAATGACTGCAACACTGAAGGCAAACAATGTGAAATCGGCTCACAACAATTTAAATACACACATTTAAGACACAAGTAAGAAGAAAGGAATAAACTCTTTCTTTCTTTTTTGTATTTTTTATCTTTATGAATTAAATAAACAATATATAATAATATAACTGGTACCTTGGAATACAGATAACCTGGGCTGTTCATTTTCACTTCATTCAGCAGGCGATGTGACAAATGCTAGTGACATCCCAAGTTGACAGCTCCTTGAATATGAAGCGTTGGAGACTGTTTTGTCTTTAATAGCTGAAACATGTTTGTGAAATTAAGAATGAATAAATCGAAAATCACTGTTTTTAAACTGTCTTAATTAATTTTTCTTTTCGGTTTAACACTGGACAGCGTGTGATGATGGATTTGATAGAACAAGGCATCTATGTGAATCTGGACACTGCGTTGATGGTTATAATGTTTGTTCTAATGGAGAAGATAAGTGTGCAGATGGGACTAATTATTGCCAAGGTGTGCAATATTTGTTTTCATTTGCTGATGCATCTGTAATGTATCATATAGCTAACACGATTCAAATGTTTATAAGTGTACATACCAAATAGTTCCACCTAAACTCAATATAGTGGTGACCAACAATTATTCTGCCACAGCCATTTTTCTATTAACACATACCAGTATAATGCTACTCATTCTAAAGACATCCTATTAACATACAGACCAATTTAGGAGAGAAAACACATTTCAAAAGCTAATAAAGGAGTACATTTTCTTCTAGCTTACGAAATGATGCCTTATAGATTTACTTTGTATGTTTCTTTTCCCATAGATTGCACACACGAATCTCTTTTCCTATGTGACGATGGAAGCCGATGCATTAGTTACTCCTTACGATGTGATGCGTATGATTTTTGCGCTGATGGTAGCGATGAAATGAATTGTACAAGTTGTAAGTTTTAGACTTCATTTTCTACGTATATAACAATAGATAAATAGATATTTAATTCCCCTTACAAGTAACTCACTGTAACATTGAACACTGAAACCGCCCTTCCTGTTTAAGTGGTTAATATGAATTGTTATCTGTCATAGAATAGATTCTCCTAAACTATGGAATTTTACAACTTCAATCCGAAATCCGGAATATTTATAGGGAGCATTATCTCTATACTCACACAACTGTATCATGTCATTTTTGGTAAAATACAAAGCTTGTCATCTTCAGTAACACGACAATAGCTTGTGACCACACTGGATAAATACAAACAATTACTAGGTCGCATCATACTTTGTACAAAGTTTCAGACAATGTTATACTTCAATAGCACAAATATTTTGAGTTAGTGAGTACATGTGTTATTTAGTATGTCAGGTACTCTTTCTATTTTCTTCAGGGTAAACTGTGGTATTGAGACTTTAGGAATTTTAGATAATAATAAACGCCACATGGCTCATACTGACCAATTGTTTTTTATTTTTACTTTTTATCTTAAAGCTGATATAATTCCAACTATAGACGAACCCGCTGAGATTATCCAATGTGATATCAATCAAATGTCAGTCGTTATTACAAAGAATTGGTTGATGGATAAGTTAGATCTCACACATGTAGATCCAGCTGACTTCCATTTGGAAGACGAAAGTTGCATTGGTAGTATGTCAGGTGACATGCTTGTGTTTGCGACAATGCTTTACAACTGTGGCACTACATCATTGGTAATATTTTAAAGTTTATATTGTAATTTTAATCATTCTAATTGCGTCAGAGTAACTAATCGGGAAATATAGCACTGTATTCCACACATCGAATAATAGTCAGAGCTGTAAAGCAAACCGATTGTTTACTTTCGAGAAATATTGTTATCCGATGTTTTAGGAGTTGGGAATAATTTGGTGACATGTATGACATTATTGAGATATGGTCTCTATTCTCTTCAATAGCTATTACCGAACAGCAACAACATCAGCTACACGAACATGGTTTACTCTAATAGAGGAACAGAGGTAACTGAAATGACTTGTGTTTATCCACTGCAGTATGATCTTGAAGCCATTCACATCATCACCAATCCTTGGTAAGTAACATTAAATTCATTTATGCCATCCCCAGTCCATGGCGAGTGCAATTGAAGCCACTTATTTTTAGTAGTACGTGTAGATTACTATTTAGTATGCAGTCTGACTAGGTTTCTTTCTGCCAAAAACATGTTATGAGCTCAACATATGTTTATGTTGTTGATGTTGTTATTGTTGCTGCTGCTGCTGCTGTTGTTGTTGTTGTTGTTGTTGTTGTTGTTGTTGCTTTATTTGCCGTCCGTTGTTTGCAGATGTTTGTTGTATTGTTTGATTTGGTTTGTTAGTTTTTGTAAATTAGACTACTAAATTGCGTTAATATGTGACGTGTTACAGATTGTTATACTTTGTAATATCTGTCCTTTTCAACCTCTTACAGTGATATCCTTATTCACTACATGGGATTTGGTACCTACAATACGTCAGCAACTCTCTACACCAATGAGTCCTTTACTGCTCCCCTTGACCCGGCTACTGACTTCCCTGTTGAAATCTGTGATGGAACCTTGATATATTTTGGTATCACTGTTGACAACGACGACGACCTTTTGGAAATGCTTGTGAAAAACTGCTTCATCTCAATGAGTAACGATCCTGGGAATCCTAAATATTATTATATCACTGATGGGTATGTATACTTCTTCAGTTATATTTTTATTTGGAAGTAGACTAAATTTGAAGTAGACACCATCTTTAAATATAAATTCAAATTGTATTAGCTTAAAGCAAACTCGAATGGTTAACCTGAAAGTCAATTTTTGCAAATCAATGATCCTATATTAGTTACTTGAATTACCTAACATGACTGTATTCGCCTCATAGAATTCACATCCACAATATTTACATAGATTGAAATAACAAACAAGTCTTGTATTCATACGTTGATACAGTTACCTGCACTGGCTGCAACATGGATTTTTGTTCATAAAACAACCAAATCTTCATTCTCTAAAATTGTTGCGCCTTATAAAGAAAAAAACATTGTACCTAAGCCTGTTAATTATACGTGATTTTTATCAGTAACTATTGTAGTGACAGGTTCCATTTTGGAAAACTTGGTTTCGAATATGTATCCATATTAGTTTGACTTGCCTCGATACCTATACATAGTAGTTCTCATTAGGTGTTCAATATTCATGGATACACAAGCTAGGTCATACTCTTTCACAGCAATCGTCAAGTATTCTGTAATGGCGTGTCTCATAAGCGATTACATTTTGTGTGCAAGTTTCCTAATCTATTTGTTGAGAACAATTGAGAAGTAAATATATTGAGTAAAACGGTTTCTTAAAATAGCCCAGTTGCAACTAGAGTGCAACTTTAAATATGAAACCAATGTAGAATAGAAGAATGTTGCTTATAAAGGTATTGATAGTCTTATTCGATTGAAGATTGATGTAACAGATTACAAACACATTTATAACCTAATGAATAATCCACGTCTGCATTTATTTTTCAGTTGCCTTGTACCTGACTATGTGTTTGAATACGACGTTTCACCCACTAATGAATTGGAGAAACATTATGGTATTGACGTCTACGATCTTGCTAATGGGGACAACATAACGGTTGACCAAGATATTGATCTGTACCTCCATTGCTCTGTTGTGTTGTGTAGGATAAATGATGTTGGAACACCATGTGATCTGGTATGTAGTCAGTTTACTGACAATCTCTCCACATGACGGATTCTTTGCATTAGCAATTCGAGTGCAACTTCCCCGACTTGGTGAACCAGCAAGTCGGGTGTCATAAAAATTGTTTGCATCTCTAAAGCTATTCGCAGTGTCACTGATAATGGGTCAGTAAAACTGATAACAACTGATATGACATAAGGGGCTTCACACTTAGATATTGAGCTTAGCCTTGCCTGATGTATTATGTAATAGTGCTTTATCACATTTGTAAATATTGCCAAACATTATGCAGTGATAAGAAAGATAAGAAACCCCACTTCCTTAGCTAATGGCTTGACTCTGTAATGAGCCACTCATATACGAATTTGTGTGTTAGTGAATTATGACATCTTTTTGCCTCAGCAATGGTATAACGACTTAGAATGTGATCTACAACAACACATACGATATGCATGGATGTATAATTGGCCGCTTGCAAATCAATTTAAGTTTGTCTTAAGATCAGACGCCTGAAGGTGATATTTAACAATTAATAATGTTGCCAAGATATTCAATTTTAACAAAATATTACAACATTATATATATATATATATATATATATATATATATATATATATATATATATATATATATATATATATATATAAAGAAACAATATATAATATATATATATATAGTTTTGGTGGTTTTGCGCTCTGCCACTGCGGTATAGAGCACTGTCTTAGCATATTGATATTCACCGAGTAAATATATATATATATATATATATATATATATATATATATATATATATATATATATATATATATATATATATATATAATGTGTGTGTGTGTGTGTATCATACTTTCTTTGCAATGCAATGGAGGCTTCAATAACAACATTCGTGTTGAAATGTTTATATCGATATTGCATCACTTACTATCCACAGGGTTGTACCAACAATCCACAACGACGAGAATCTCTAAATAGAGTCGATGGATCTAGTCAAACAATCGTAACCCACGGGCCATTCACTTCTACTCCAGGAAAGGGGTAAGTTTTTATGTCAACTAATACTTTAAACAATGGTACTACCAAACCAGAGAGACTATAGAGTTTTAGTTAGGCAACATGATGTTGTTCACACCTCACACACCCTTTCATTGTTGAGAATTACATCAACAAAATCCAGGCACTGATAACGCGCAGACACGCACATGGAACGTTAGTTTTTATCGCACTGTGAACACACAAAAAGTTGTGTTTTGATCTTCCTTGTTTCATTCGACAGTGATGCTAGTATTGCTTTGTGTTCACATTGATATAATATGTATCATTTTGTATGCTTATACGTGCCGCCAAATTGAGACTCTATAGTCACTCTGGTGTTGTAGTATGTAGATGCCTGGCGTTCAAAATCTACAGATATCATTCATGATACTTCAGTCTTTAGTGAATCGTCGCTAGTCGTTGTTGTTTTTATCCATATAAAAATGTACTTTTCAAACATCCGAATATAATACTATATATAATTGTATTTGCATGAAGTCAAACTTAAATTGAAGTCATTGATGAAGTGGTAATGACACTAAATATTAAATGATTCTACAACTCTCCATTCATGCATTTAAAATTTTGCCGCCAATATTATGTAAGTAAATGAAATCAAGAATTTCTCTGAACTTCATTTTAATTTCTTTACAGCTGCGACAAGTGAAGAAACCAAACATCTTAATACTGGCAACATAAACAAGACACCGTTAAACGACACAATTCAAGGAAGATCTCTGCGAGTCACAATTCAACACAGTGATAATACCCCCATTTTATTGATATAGTTATACATTCATAATATCGGCCATTTGCCAAAGTTAACAAAAACAGACTCTACAGATTTTGGGACGAAATCAAGTGAACCGCGGAGAATTTTTTTCTTCGTTTTCTCAATTATATATAACTTCGCTTTTAATAGCAGCGAATCTTTTCGTTTAAACACGTTATTACTTTATCCTCCATCTTGGCATTTCAAATATTATCATTTACTTTTGAAATAAGTTGTACAACTTTAATAGGACGTCTACAATGGATGTTGCTATAAAAATTCAGATATTCCACTTAAACTTTGAAGAGAAAGCTTCAATACACGTGAATCAACGTTTTACAGTCGAAATTAAAATAAACAGGTTTAATGGTCATACCATTGTATTAAAGGACACATCCAGCGAGTATCATCAACAGAAATGAGTGATTATAATTAATTATTATCCTTCCGTCAACTATTCTAACTAATAAACCACTATGTGTTTGGGACAATCAGATAAATGCAATAAACACTGAGTATGAAATTCAACTAACCCAACATATGGATTTTGTCATATTCATTCATACACTATTGACACATTTTCAATGTCTCAGACTAGTTTTGTGCAGTTCATATTATGCTAACAAATGTAGTGTGCTACTCTTTGAAGGAAAGTATTCATTGTAATGAGTGTTAATATATAAAGCGGTTTAATGTGGCTGTTAATACATCAAGTTTAACCATAAATACCAACTACATTTTACATTTAAGTGTTTCAAATATTTCAAAAAAAACCCCAACAACATTGTATTGGTGATGGGTTTATTTCATGTCTTCTTCATTGTGGTGTTGGTATCAATAAAAGCATTATAAATTCAACTATAGAATCCCGTGGTTGTCTGTTTAGTTGATATGATTGTGTAATATGCTTATCATTACACAGTTTATTTTCATATTTACCAATCTCTCTTCTCATAAACTATCAGTATTCTTGAAAACAAACGTCATACTTTTCAAACAAAAACACAACCTTTTGTGTTTACTGTAATTGCCTAACAACCATTGGTTATAGGGTGAAACAATTTTCAATTGTTCTACATACTGGGAAATGTGCCTGTTCCGAGGTTTATTGAGTATGACAACATAAGTTCTTCTAATAAGCACTGCCTTCTTGTCTGCCTTAAAAATGCACCTTACGTGTTTATCAGTTCGGTGGTTACTATGTATGTTTACTGCCTTTCATCCACATCATCAAGGCAGGGAATTTCAAACCGATGTTCAATAGCTGACGGTCAATCTTACCTTACGTAACCTTACGTGTCTTTCCGACCACAAGCTAAAGCCTGTATGGTCAACACTGTCTCATCCTCATTCACGGTTGTCTAATTGCAAGAAATCATTAGGTTTTTGTAAACTGAGAAGTAAATACCACGATTTATTTACTAACAAAATTGCTCATCTTTACTTTGTAAGACAAAATGGTAGTTACGACAGCACCGTCAGCCGTCCTCCAATATTCGGTATTAAATGTCGCCCTCCTGTGTTTGATATGTGTATCGACTTTATAACTGAACATTTGCACTTCGATAGAACATGTTCTTTAAGGGGGAGTCCACTCCTGGAAATAAACTATTTGCCACAAGAGAACTTATATATTTCCTTCCTACTTGTACCGTTGTTGTATGATATTTGCAGACATATGTAGATAGGCAGACAGACAGACAGTCAGTCAGACAGACAGACAGACAGACAGACAGTCATTCAGACAGACAGACAGACAGGCAGACAGACAGACACACACACATACACACATACATACATACATACATACATACATACATACATACATACATACATACATACATACATACAAACAGATAGACAGTATCAATTAAATCATTATGAAAACATGAAAACGTTCATGATCGTATTTATTGTTAGATTTTCCTATTACTATAGAAACAAGGATCACAATCTGAATAAGAAACTTAAACATTTGATAATTCACCTTTTTTGAGTTATAACAAAAAGCATTTAACAAAAACGTTAGCGTTTCTATGATGACATAAGCAAAACAAACATACATCATATGTAATATATAATTGTATATCTCAGTCTTCCTGTTCTGTTGACTATTTTGTATAAACTTTTACTTACAGGATTTAGTTTTAATTCGTACAATGCTTGCTTTCTATACTAAAACGCTACGCCATATTTGCAATGGCAAATGGCAGAGTTTGAGAAAACCATATACTAAATAAGACTTGCATGTGTATTACTATTATGGATGACACATTTGACAATGTATACTAGACATGACTCTGGAAATCGAGGTCGGTTTATTACCAATGACAGAAATTAAAATTATTATTGTTCGATGTGGTAGTGTTAGCCGCCTGTCTGTTATGCAGATATAATCACCCTGTAAGCAAAATAAGGTTAATGTTGGAAGTCCTGAAAAGTGGTCTCCAGAATGCAAGCTTCTGGAAGTCATCAAAATGTCATCCGGTTGTGAGTACAGTTAAACAGCTTATATCAACATGATGTAACATAAGCTTTCGTTTTTATCTATCAAAGTAAGCCAAACCCTGGATTGACAGGGTAGCAACTAAACTATATATCCTCCAATGGTTAGTAGAACCACAGACAAGTAAGAAATAGATTAGCAACGGGTATTGTTTGAAAGTGTTAATTTGGGGATTAGCTCCTTACCTCAGGCACCTGCAAGGGTCTCTTGTGTTTCAACGTTACACCGAAAGTTGCTGAAGTCCCTCTTCAGTTACTATCGGTGTTTTGTTGTTTAAACAACACTGTGTTATCAGCAAGGGTCAAAGGTCCGATAGCGTTATTTTCAACTGGAAGCTGATAATTTCTGCGGGAACAGCTTTAAAATCGAGTGAGTTTATTGCCTTTGAAAACTTGCTTGTTTGGGATGTTAAAATTATGAATATATAATGAGCATATTTGATTGAAAAGTGCAGAAATATGGAATAAGTATGACAAAATCTGATGAGAGGTCAAGTTGTGTTCTATGGCTCCATAGCAATTCACACTTATGGATTTTCGTCCTACCCACTTGGATTTTTGTCTGAAAAATAGATATTTCATTCCATAGTCATACTATTTCAGACGTTTACATGAGGGTCTATGCAGCTTGTGTGTGCATTTTGACATGGGTGATGAATGTACATATATTCGTGGAAGCATCTAGCTTGAAAATTGTATATGTACATCTGTGTTTTTTCAAGGTCTGTAAGCCGGTACATGTTACCAGGGTTCCCCCCGATCAATTGACCGAAGTTCCCCACCGTTGTGTCTACGTCTGGAAAATTACCTGCATCATGCCAAACACATGTTTATGAAATTATGTAGCGTCGGTCGACAACCCGAGACGGTGTGTGTTTACATGTCAACAATCTTTGATCTGAGTCAGCTTCAAGTTTACATGAGAATTCAAATGCCGATATCTGTTACATTTGATGATTTAACTTTGAAATTTGATGAGTTCCCTTGCCTTAGCAAAACCATCGGTTCATGTAAGCCAAGACCAGGGTAAAACAGGAGACATTCACCAGTGTTGCATATCCAAATTTCTCACGACGCTCCCGTCAGTAGAATAGCAAACCTTCCCAGTGAAATATCGCATAGTATCATGAGGTTTGTTGATTTATACCAGATTATAATTGAACTCGGCAGGGTTGAACATTATTTCCATGACAATGGAGTAATGTTTACTCGGGGCTATGTTTGGATAATGGGAGAGGGTCCATTGCCAACCTGTTTCTTACTTGTCTGTTGTAGAACCGACAATTTTATATATAAAAAGGGTCTAGAATAAAATATTTAGGCTAAAATTGTTCTGTTTCCAATATTTCTGTTCACTTTCAATAACCATTACAAGCATACTGGCGTTTTAAAGTTGTAACCAACCGATCCCTCACCACGACCTCCATTGACGTTTCATTTCAAAGAACCTCTCATCTAATTTTGGCTTTTGCCCATATCGTTGAATATATAATGCTTGAAATCAATTTTACATCACATTCAAGAATTGCAGAAAAAATTGAATTAGAATTCTTTTTCTAAAAAATCATTAGTGTTATGTTATAGAAGGCATGTATCTTTATTAACATTATGCATAATAGTGTAATCAAGGCTTTATTTAAGTATTTTCACTTGAGTAAAAAATGTATTCAGATGTTACTCCAAAACAATTTTCATCGTTCAGCAAAGGAAAAACAAGTGACCTAAGGGGTCTATGTCACTATGAGCCGCTAGAGTAGTAGTGACAACCATTAGGTCATTATTATTTAGATAGGTCATTGTATTTCGGGCTTTATGAAGAAAAATAAAATGAGTGAAGAATAATATAATACCAAAGAAAAATCGGGGAAAGTAATGGCAATTTCGAATGTTTTGACTCATATTTCGGATACAGCAGAACCAGTGACCTTGACACGCGTTGTCGTGACCTCAGACCACCAAGTGACATAGACGCCCGTTGTTGTAACATAGAATGACAAGGGTAAAAATTCCTTATTTTTGGCTTATGTTTGATATAACAAAGCTTAATTCAGTCTGTGCCTCTATAACCCCATTTTTGGTCAAGCTGAATAACATATATTCCATAAACATTAACAGTTGTTACAGCTACTGTGGGTTTACTTTCCTGCATTTTCACGATAACGCCTTGTAGGATACTTGGTGTTCTCCCAGACATTCAGGATTGCATCCCTTGCACCAGACCATGCACCAGGACCTTGTAAACGATACCAATAAGGAACCATTGGACCATACTCAAATGCATATGTTCTTCTTCATATGGATAAGGCATAACCTGTAAACAATTTAGTATAAGTAAATTCTGGTATGCAAATTTTTCTCGGAAAATTTCATAAGACGAGTTAAATATTAACCTCCTCCATCCATCCATCCATCCATCCATCCATCCATACGTACATACATACATACATACATACATACATACATACATACATACTTACATACATTCATACATACATACATACATTCATCCATCCATCCATCCATCCATCCATCCATACATACATACATACATACATACATACATACATACATACATACATACATACATACATTCATACATACATACATACATTCATCCATCCATCCATCCATCCATACATCCATCCATCCATACATACATACATACATACATACATACATTCATTCATACATACATACATACATTCATCCATCCATCCATCCATCCATCCATCCATCCATCCATCCATACATACATACATACATACATACATACATACATACATACATACATACATACATACATACATACACCTATTCGCCCTCATATACATCCTACATACATCCTGTCATCCCTAGGCCTACATAATAATAATATTGAATAATAATAGCATTTATAGAGCGCCAGTATAACAGATTGGAATTGCTCAAAGGCGCTGCACAAATCTAAAAAGGTGAAAGGAATACAGAAAAAGGATAAAAGTTCAAAGTCACACAAGTTCAAAGTTCACAGATAAAACACTATACGAAAAGTCATATTTGACCATATCTTTCCACCGGGGTAAATCTTTAGCAGAGGATGTGTAAATGTGGTGAGTATGAGACGAAGTTCCACCTTTGACTTAATTTACCCCCGGTGATCTCTCACCTGGGGGTTGTAGACAGTCAAAAGTGGTACTGCGTCTTGTACTACCCCTTGACAGAGATGGTGATTAGGTGGGTCACAGGTAGGATAAAGGTTGGGTAAAGGTGGGTAAATTTGACTTTTCGTATTGTGAAAGTACATCTCTACATATTCAATTGTTACCATAAGGAATATATTAAATGCAAAACGTCTTGCTTGAGATAATCGAAGAATAATCAGAATGTCTAATTATAATTCATGTGACAACGATATCAGATATTAATTGTCTTACATTGTACAAATTTACAAGCGATATAGATGCCTAATTACCAGTTGGTATTTTGTTCCGGTGTATTTTGGGTTCTGTTCAATATCTTCCATCATACGTCTTTTTTCAGGTAACACTGCTTTCTTAGTGAAGACCCTGCTGGCCCATCTTGATTGAATTTCCAATACTGGCCATGCTGAAGCAGGTAAAGACATCAAACCAATCACAGCCAACCTTTCTGGATTATCCAGTTGTACGGGAAACACGTACTTGTACAGGTTGACTTGCTTAGAGTCATCTAGTAAAGTGAAAAATACAACACTAAGATAAAAATGACCATACTAAAATTTATTTTACAACCTTAGCTAGCCTGCCTACATCACTGATTAGTGTCTTCGATAGCTCTTGACGTCGGAGATGAGTCCTCTAGACAGACCATACTTATATCTCCCCTCTAGTAGTTCTAGACTGTAAGTAATAGTAGTTGTTGATGCTAAATTACATCACTATGCTACACACATAAACCCTTCACGTGTTGACATCTATCCGCAGTATTCATTGCTCTAGAATTTCACCACCAGCAAACGAAAGTTATTGAGAAAAAAAAGAAGCGCAGAAAACAATAAAGGGGACCGTCACTCTAGGAAATAAGGTATTTCATTAAACTTTGGGTTCTGGAAAGTAATTCCATGATTTTATATCACATGCTTTTCACTGGGTTGCCAAAAGTACCAAATTGAAACTATTTTTACATCTGATTTTATGGTTCCGTCAGTGGAACATCATTGCCTCATGCACCTTGCCTTAGTAGAGATGAATATTTATCATATGCGATCAGAATATTAATGACTCCTAAGAGCTTATTTACTTTACATTAAAATTATGTTTTATGTTGCAATTGTTATCTTGCAATTTCCTTTGGTTGTTTCTCTAACTAAATGTGGAAAAAATAATCAACAATTACAAATTACCATATAGCCATGATGGGTCGATAACAGGTATTGAGTATTTATAACCAGTTGCAAAAACCACCGCGTCAATGTTTTCCAAGATAGTGCCGTCTTTCAACTTAAAGTTGTTCCCTTCAACGTCTTCAATACCAACAACTGGTGTAAGTTGTCCCTGGACGATACGGTCTTGAATTTCATCATTTATCATCATTGATTTGGTTTCCAGTACTGACTGTGTGCACTGTGGGATACAAAAATGTTTGAACACACAACATATTTCACCCGAAGTTGATATCTTGTATCAAAAAGTATGAACACAATGGGTTTTACAGAAAGGATCCTAATAAGTTGGGGATATCTCTTTTAAAAATGGCTGCACGATTTATCTGGTCTGGATTACCCATACTCCAATGGGAATATCGGCTTCTGCACGTTGGGTTCGGGCGGAAGTGAGAGGTGTGGGTAATTCAGGCTTACTTAAACCATGGAAATATAAGCCAAGCTTAAACTTTAAAATCTGGCTTTCTAGCTAGGTTGGTGAAAATTGTCAGTCTAACCTCGTGAATCTTGGCCACTTATAAAAAGCATGGAGTCTTCAAAAAGTCGTTTGGCACACACATATTTGGCAGCTTCACATTTCCTTCCTATAGCAGGACTAACCATTGTAGGAAAAGGCAGCCCAGAGAGTTCATGCTAGATAATTCCCCGAAAAGCCAAAGCTCAAGGCAATGTAAGCATATATCTGTGTTGAATTTGAAATTATCACCAACAGCTTTCTAACTCCAGAAGGGGCTGATCTGGTGTATAAATCAATGAATGACATGCTTATTGACCACTTAATGCTCAGGTTTTGGAGTGAACATAATTTAATCAATTTCTAAATACAGTTGAATATTAACGAATAACCACTTGAATGAAATTACACAACACAAGTGCCTGTCAATTTGTGTCAGATTACCGACACATTACGTATTCGTAACTGTGGCTATTTGCATTTACACAGCTCTAAAAACATTATCACATCAGTTTTGATGTGTACATTACAGTATGATTAAATGTAAAGTCTTTTGGGTTAAAAGGGGCAAAAGGTGAATTTAGACATGTTTATGTGTAGTTTTTACTGCATATTTAAAAGGTACTCACATTAATGTACCCATTGAATCTCTCTTCACAACCACTAACAATTGCCTGAACTCAAACCCAGTATTTACATATAAATACTAAACCACCAAATTAAGTAATTTATGATATGTATAAAACAAAGTTCAGGAAATTCCTACTATGCAATCAACTGTTCTAACAATGCCTGAAGACAATTGTAATGTTATAGAAGGTATACAGCGATATCAACATTATACTGGAATGGGGTTTTATTTAAGTACTTTCACTTATCGAGTTACAAAGCTTATATACACAGCAAAAAAGCACGATTGATAACTTACCTGTAATCCAAACAACTGATAATCAGCAACCCTTGTCTTAAACTTGCTCTCCATTAATGCTGCAAACTTTGATGGAGATTTCCTGAAGTTTGATCTTGTAAATGTCATCATATCCCATGGGACGCCATTTATGATACGTGAGACAGAGTTGGTACCATAACGTAAACTTAGGTATACCTGTGGAGAGGAGTTTAGATTTCTGGTTTCAAAGCATGATAAAAATGTACCTATTGTATTCAGTTACTTTTAACCACAACTAATATATCAAATATTCAAATTAGCTTACCTCAGAACCAGTCTTCGCAATTTCACACGAAATCTCACCTACGGTGTGACTTCCTCCTATTGCAAGAGTAAAAAAGATAAAATATAGATAGAACATTGCATTTCTTAACTATGACTTTTCCCCTTCTGCAAGTTTTGCATGCTTAGGATACGAGACATTCAAAGTACAACTTCAACCTTAAGTATCAATCTTTCAACAATATAAGTGTCACTTAAATGTTTTAATCACTTAAATTATTTTAGAAACACACTTACACTAGTACTAGCATAAATATAAGTGTACACATACACACGGCAGAAGCACAGGTATGTATATATGTCCATATACATACATATATATATATATACATACATTTACGTACATGCATGCATGCATACATACATACATACATACATACATACATACATACATACATACATACATACATACATATACACACACAAATACAAATACACGCACAAACATACGTACATACATACATACATACATGCAAACATACATGCATAAATTATACACAGCTGGAAGAGATAAAATTAGCCAGCGAAAGACGAAAAAACTTATATCACCACAATAATCAATTTGTTATTTGATCAATATCACAAAAAATAAGTTTCATTTCACCTCATTAAAAATTAATCATTCAATCGATCGATCAATCAATCAATCAATCAATCAATCAATCTATCTATCAACCAACCAACCAAACAACCAACCAACGAATCAATCAATCAATCAATCAATCAATCAATCAATCAATCAATCAATCAATCAATCAATCAATCAATCAACCAACCAACCAACCAACGAATCAATCAATCAATCAATCAATCAATCAATCAATCAATCAATCAATCAATCAATCAATCAATCAATCAATCAATCAATTGATCGATCAATCAATCAATTGTAATCAATCAATCAATCAATCAATCAATCAATTGTAATCGATCAATCAATCAATCAATCAATCAATTGTAATCAATCACCAATCAATCAATCAATCAATCAATCAATCAATCCATTGTAATCAATCAATCAATCAATCAATCAATCAATCAATCAATTGTAATCAATCACCAATCAATCAATCACCAATCAATCAATCAATCAATCAATCAATCAATCAATCAATCAATCAATCAATTGTAATCAATCGCGATCAATAGCAATCAATCAATCAATCAATCGCTGGATCAATTATATGTTCACTTTGGACTTACCTACGACCACAACTCTCTTGCCTCTAAACTTTTCAGGGTCTCGATATTCACTGGCATGAATCTTGATTCCATGGAATGTATCTAATCCAGGATAATCAGGTGTAAACGGTTTATTAAACATCCCAATACATACCATGACGTAATCAAAGTATTCTTCGCTCACTGAATCATCTTCATTTTTCAGAATCACCTTCCAATATTTACCGACTTTACTTTTCCCGATGTTTGTAACGCTGGTGTTGAACGTGATATATTTATCCAGGCCGAAATTACTTGCATAACTATTTATGTGTTGTAATACTTTAGAGTGAGGGAAAAACGGTGTGTATTCCTTAGGGAATGGGAAATCCGAAAACGTCAGCATTTCCCGACTAAAGATGGTTACAATAGATTTATATAGCGCAGCACCCTGCCCTGGTCGGAGCTCGTCGGCATAGTTCCATAAACCACCTGTAATATCAAAAGTAGAAGTACAGGTATTTGCAGCATCGAAACCCGAATGTCATTTTTGTCTAGTTGACACAGGTTGTCTCCGTAGCTTCGGGAAGTCAATTTTGTTCAAAGTCATTACCAAAATTAAGAGATTTATAATATTGTTTTAAAGTTCTTTTTCACATGACCGGATGATCACAAATAATCACTACGTCAGGTCTACTATTTGTATGCATCTGTCACATTGCCATATATGGAAAGATAGCCATGCATAAGTAATTTGATTCATTAAAAGAGTCATCGACTAATGCAGTGTGGGAAATACAAAAAAACCCTAAATTTATTATTATTGGGTTTACTCAATATTATTTAGAAATCACATCCGGTACATACAATAACATTTTTTTTAGTTTTATAAAATACTACATGTATGTTGCAGTTACAAAGATGAACGTCACCTGTATTGTTTCAAAATGCTTTTATTTTAAATATAAAAGAAAAACAATACGTTGTTTTGTTGACAATCACTAGAGTCTTAGTGACAAAACCCTTAGGTCACTTCCATTTTCAGACTGAAGGAAGAACATTTTGGAGAATTCTATAATTATACCAGCGTCAGTAATACCAAAGAGAAATCGGAGATAGTAATGGCAAATGTGAACGTTTAGCCTCATATTTCGGACCCAGTAGAACCAATTATGACGTACACACTCGTAGTTATGACGTAGACGCGCGTTGTTGTGACGTAGAACGACCAGGGTATAAATTACATATTTGTTTGGTTCAACTTGGATTTGTGCATGGCTATATAAATAACTGTTTGTAGTTTGTTTGTCTTCATTCAGTGACCAGCTTGGGCCACTTTATATCATTCATCAGTCGTGTACAATGGCAACACATTATAACTAAACATCACTCTATTATTGTCTAGGCGTGGAGTTTGCAAAGCATACAATAAGTATTTTCTGAGTATGCATAGAAGAAACTGTAAACGTTCAAATACTACAGAAATTAGTTGAGTAGAAATATGTCATGGTTAAAATGAGAGGCGTTTAATGAAACAAAGGGTTCACAGTTTTATTCTGACTTTAATTGCTACTTCAAAGAACCTAGACTGTTTAAATTCAGTCGTATTGTGCCACTCAAAGTGAGTTTGTATTTGGTGGACAGTTTTACCTTCCGTAAGGAAGGTTATATATTAGGGGTGAAAAGTGTGTGTGTGTGTGTGTGTGTGTGTGTGTGTGTGTGTGTATGTGTGTGTGTGTGTGTGTGCGTGTGTGTGTGTGCGTGTGTGTGTGTGTGTGTCTGTCTGTCTGTCTGTCTGTCTGTCTGTCGGTCTCACCATTTTCTAAAAAACGACTGATTCAATTCAAACGAAATTTGGTACACATGTTCCGTAGGGTAATGGCAAGAACTGGTTAGGTTTTAGTAAACATTCCATTAATATTAATGAGCAATTTACGTAATTAATGGTTTTCGATAATTTGGCAATATCAAGAAATTCAATATAATTTGGTACGTACATTTGCAATACCAAAGCGCATCTATCCTGAAAATATTATTGATGTTGCTTTTAGTTTTAATATGTTATTGGCATATTTCGGTGATTACATCTATAGGCCACAAAAAGAAAAGCATTTTTTGGTCAGGATAGGTTGTCTAAAGTGGTGCGAGGACGTGAATTTTTGTAAAACTTTTTTTTTTTGCACTATCAATTGTTCATGATTAGTTCTGCAGTTGTCTTTACTGAAGTAGCAATTAACGTAGGTATAGATATTTTGTGTTTTCCCATGGATCTGCAGACTGCATTGGCTGGAAAAAACGGGGAAAAAAGATCAAAGTGGGAGTATTTTAGTGATGCGCACTGACCAGTAACAATTCCTTCTTTTTTCTTGGCATTTAAAACTTCTATGGTGAGAGCTATGCTACAATGTTCTATAAAAGCTTCACATTACATGTTGTAGTTGGCCATAAGATCGCATCTGCAAGCAATCATGCTGGAGAATTCATCACTGACATAAGTTCATAAGATCTCTTCACGATTTCGAAATTTAAAATCTTGTTTTCACTTCGTTGGATACTCGCGTGTGTTTCTGTTTCTGAAAGCATGCATGAGGAGTCGCTAGACAGCAAGTCTTCTCATCAAAACTTATTTAACCTCGACTGTAAATAGATTATCACACAAACAGTTAGAAACTGTGCTGAGAGTGACAGTGAGACAGATGATAGTGATGATGATGATGATGATGATGATGATGATGATGATGATAATGATGATAATGATGATGACAATGATGTGGTAATCTGTAATCTCGGTGATAGTAGTGACAGTGACAGTGAAGACAGTGGCTTTGGAATGAGTACAATTCCATCCGAGTCTACAGTTGTGACAAGAGGTGGGAGAAGGGCTGACTCTTGGTTGAATGCTTTGAACCAGTATACATACTCCCAATAAAAAACATTGACTATCTACCAACAGTCAACACCATTTTCTCCTATTTTGTAAATACTCCAGTTTATTTTTAACATATTTTTTATATGACTGTAAAGGCAGTTTATTTTGTAATTTTATGTACCACATCTCAATATAGTTTCTGTTTAGAAAATGTGAAAATAGTAAACTTTAAAAGTGTTACTTAGATGTATAGTCAACAGAACTAACATACATGTAGTGTAATGGAATTATTTAGGACAATTGAACAGAAAATGTTTGGACAATTGTAACATAATTACATGTTTTTTATATAATTATTTTGAGTAATTATTCCATCCAAAAATATGATTCACATTTTTTGAATTAAAGAGTCACTGCCTTCTAAAAACACATCACATTATTATATTAATATATGTAATTTGTGTTGTGTGTATGTGCGAGGGGGGGGGGGGTCACTCAAAATTACCATGTCAGATGGGGGGGGGGGTTATTATTTTTATTTTAGCAGAATGGGGGGGGGGGTACCCATATTTTTAAATTTTCCATTATCATTTCTCCGACCACCCCCCGGCCATAAATAATGACGGCTCCCTAAGTGCGAGTTTGGTGCCAGAACGCGTGCATTTTTCGTATTAACATATTATCACAACAATGCAAATGAGATAAGAAAATGTTGTTACTGTGTTGCACTGTTGGGCAGTGTACTCAGTGTTTTAATTGGGTCAAATTTTCCCCAATTTTCCGATACTGATTGGCTTTGTTCTAGACCGTTCAAAGTATACGGGTTGCTTGTATTGATAGGTATATCGAAATATATATCGATAAGTTTCTGTCTAGATCTGATTTTTATATTTCGAGAAACCAAAGGAAATTGTGAGGCATGGAAATTCACCTCATTGTGGCGTGCATCACGAAATTCAAAGTATAGACCGGTATCATGCTTACCATAAAGTATGTAAACTTTCTGTGCACTAGCAATGTTAGGACAGTTTGAATTGTGTTTATTATTTGCCATGGAAACTAGTGTACATATCGCAGGTATGTAGGGGATCGCGAAGGCCGAGTGAAGTCGAGTCAAGCTTTCCTGTACTGAGAATAGGTAGCGGACATTTGAACAACTTTTTCGACAACTAACTTTCACTGGGACTTCAAAAATTATAGAGCTAAAATTCATTATGTTCAAATGATACCAACAAGCAATCCATACATTTGTTCTGGATGCATGGGTAAATGTACGTATGTCTGTATGTGTATCCCTGTAAATCTGAATAATTTCATTTCAAAGGCCATTTTACCTGTTCCACTACATACAAAAATTGATATCACAAAGTCCTTTCAGATTTCTTATAGTTTGGCACACATTTTGCCAATTCAGGGGTATACCATGTACTAATAGCCTACTATAACCAAGATTGTTGCATTCCAGCAAGTATATTATGTGTAGGAACAAAAATCTCAATATTACGCTTATGGAAGGCATTCAGTTTAAATCTCGTTTAAATGTTTGCAATATTTCTAAACTTGATGGCACCCGTCGATCGATGGATTATACCATATTGATGACTTTTTAATTAGCACATACACTAACACTTGAAATTTCATTTTCGTCGCTTCTCCAAGTATTACTAATGAAAACATTTTTGTTTGTGCCCAACTGCCGACATCAGACCGCGGACAAAGAGAACCTTTTAGAAACAGAGCAAGTAAGTAATTGACACTTGGCACAGTATGTTGGAAGTGCAAAGACTTATATTACATTCCATCATTTGATAAGAACAGTTTTATGGCCATTTTACATAATGATAGTACAGGTTAACTAACAAATCAGTTCCCCTGTCATTTCACGCACACATTATTAAAGAGGTCATAATCTACTCTTATCAAATCAGGGGCATGAGGCAACAATTCTGGTGAAACTCGAAAATGATAATGATGTCATACAAGTAATAAAGGCCCAAGTTAGCTATGAGTAACATTTACATACTTCTTTATTTATAGTATATTTTAATAAACACATTATTTACATCTACACATATTTTGGGCATAAGGCCAGAAATGGAATGATTAAAAATATTATATGTATGTACTTGTACACTTTCTGGTCTTTTAAAAAATGAAACATTTTTTTTATAATAATCGCAGAAAAAAAAGTGTATATAAATATGGAAGACTCCAAAAAAGAATAAAGAACAAAGAAAAGTATACGGATAGACATGGTGCAAATCGACACTTAGTGCGCTCGCGACAGTTTACGCGATCCGCTGCTTGGCGTGCTCGAGCTCAAACGTATTCCGCTACCCTCCGTTACCTACCGCTATCTTCGCTACCACATCTCAGTGCTTTTGCTGGGAAAAAAATATTCCGCTACCCTCCGTTACCTACCGCTACCTTCGCTACCACATTTCAATGCTTTTGCTGGAAAAAATATTCCGCTACCCTCCGTTACCTACCGCTACCTTCGCTACCACATTTCAGTGCTTTTGCTGGAAAAATATTCCGCTACCCTTCCGCTACGTACCTTCGCTACCACATTTCAATACTTTTGCTGGAAAAACATTTCGCTACCCTCCGTTACCTACCGCTACCTTCCGCTACCTTCGCTACCACATTCCAGTGCTTTTGCTGGAAAAAATATTCCGCTACCCTCCGCTACCGTCGCTACCACATTTCAGTACTTTTGCTGGAAAAAATAATTCGCTACCTTTACCTTACGATACACCCACCATGCTAGTTGACTAGATTTTGAGAGAAAATATTGCTTTAACAGGTCACTTCATTAATAATGAAAACGTCACTTACTAACTGCTCAAGGTGCCATATGAATAACAATTATTCAAGTACACAAAACAGATGATATTTAAAGGATACCCCATTTAATTCATGTGTGCAAAAGTAGTTCCTACGACATCTATGGAGCATTAATATCCCAGGCCATGTTTTGGTAATTTGACCATCATTTTACATTGCTACCTTCGCTACCATCCGCTACGTAGCGAAGGCGAAAAATAAAAACAATTCAACCCCAGATTGAGCACTATATAACTCCCATGGTCGTCAACTTTTGCTCAATTCTTTTTAGTGCACATTGGATATGCAACAATCTCAATTCATGTTCGTATGCATCATCAGAGCCAAGTAAACCATAACTACTGTCACTCGCGGAAAATGCACAGAACATGTGCGCACTTCTTTTGTACTTTCCCACACAAAGAATTTTTAATTTGCTACACTGCAAAAAGTTACAATTTTTAACTGGACACATTTTTATTCAAAGTTAAGCCAACGTACAGTAGAGATATAAGATACATATTAGCAAGGAGTCAGTGTACAGTCACTTTTGACTTTAGCGACCCATCAATTTAAATCGCGCATGCAAAGAATCATCACGTAAATAACGATTTTAATAACATCGCTATGTATTCAAAAAGTAGCTTTTTTCTTTCTTTTTTCCAAAATCTCAGGCCCCCCCCCCCCCACAGGCTACGGTACTGTCATTGTTTACGAGTACACTCCCTGTTTGCAATACGTTCTGTTTGTCCACGGTCTGATGTAGCTGAAACTGGCTTTCCACGGTAGTACAGCATTCGTCATGTAACACGACAGTTGGTAAACGTTCAGGTGGTACAGTGTTACTAGGCGCAGAATCCTTTCATTAGAAGTGGCCTATATTCGCTTTTGTTAAAAAATGGTCCTCGTATATAAATAAGGTCCTCTGACACAGAAAACAGGACGATTCATCTTTTCTTTTTTTCCAACAGAGCGTATAAAAGTGTTCTGAAAAGAGATCGTAGACTTAATATATATTCATAGTTTATCGTGTCTCTCATAACAGACGGAGTCGAGATTTTCTTGTAAACAACTTGTGACGAACTTTAAACCAGCAATGCCACTATTAATATTTACAACACGTCTACCATTTGCAGTCTCACCTGACATTTGGAATGTTGATCATCATCCGTCGACCCTTTACAGGTTACGAACCAGTGCCATTGTAACAATACTTCTGTTTCACATTAATCATACCGCGACCCTTACTGATTCCTTAGATGACAGACCAAACCCAATGAACAGAAAAGGTGATAAAGCCTAATCGATTTACCCCTATCTCTTTCGTCTTGTTATCCAGGTGTTATTCTCTGTGCTATTTTACATTGTTTGACTACTGCAAGAGAGGCAACGAATTCTTGACAATTCGCATTGAAAGCTTATACACTGTATGGCGCATAACAATCCTAGTCTGATCTACCCGCCAATGAATTCCTTTTGTCGTTTACTCTATCCGATGATACATGCGCAGAACTTGACCAATCTTCTTTCGTCCAATGTGTCAAGTTAACTTTATTCACGTCTTTGTCTTTATTTTTCTCATTGTTTCTATGACTACGAAATGAAAAATCTTGAATAAAATTTTGAATGACTGCTGGGAGTACTTCAATCTAGTTCAACTTAAATGAAGAGGGGACCATGGAATTTACCATAAACTGACTTGCTCTTGTAATTTAAGAAGAAGAAAAGAAAATAGTTTGTTTATTTTTCTGCGCGTAGTCCCAGTCAGTGATGTATGAAGGAGTGAAGATCCTGTCTATTCAAAACCTGAAGCCGGCATTTGTGAATACAAAGGGAAAGCTGAGGCCACTATAGTGGTCTAAGGTCAAAGTCACGCGATATTCAACCAGGCTGGCAGACAGACAGACAGACTTACAGACAAAATAAATCCTATTTTATGGGTCTGCACCCAAAAAATTGCGCCCTCATCACCTCATCAGCGATCACGATTTCAACCTATTACTACACTTAATCCTAAGTGATGAGATTGTGGCTGTCTGATCGAACAATGTCACAGTACTAGTGCACTGTGGCGCAAATAACAATTATGACTGGTCTACCTAAATTCTATCATATGGTTAGACGGAACATGCGCAGAACTTGTCCATTCTTTTTTTTCCATGCGTCACGTTAACTCTATTCTCGTCTTCATCTTAATAGTTTTCTATTGTTTCAATGACTACGAAATGGAAAGTTATAAATTCTTTCTAGTACCAGTGATACTTTTAGATATGAAATTTGCCCACATATAGGGAGCATCATATCATCTTACACCTCAGACCACCAAAACAAGATTTGGGTTGTCCGAGCTTACACCGAGAAATGAGAGGTGTATAAGCAAAATCAAAATGATGTCTTTCTGAGATATTGGAGTACTCGGACAAATGTAGTCCTGCTTTCAGACGGTGCCCGCGTTTCGCTCAACACCGGACAACTTATATTACTCCGTATGCAAGTTAAGCAGGACGAAGACAAATTGTGACACCCTAAAATACACTTGTCATGTTGAGTACTAGACTAGCTGCTAGACCTCGGATGTTCTTCCGATACAATACGACACACGAACGAACATCGCTATCCAGGATGGAACATCCGTCCGGGCAAGTCCTCACTGCGAACTTCGTTCGCTTATCGTATCAGAAGAAAGCCAGGACGTCTAGCAGCAAGACTACTCAATGAGGCTCTGTGAAATCTAACGCAAGCGAAATGCTAATTTGCATATGAATAGCGCTAACTAAAATTAACTATCAAACCGACATTGCACTCTGAGGTTCGATATAAAGGTCGTATGACCTGTAAAGTACATGTCGGTACAAACTTAGTCCTGCTTGCATACGGAGAAAGTCATCTCTCCCTTCTGTGGTGTTGAGGATCATGTCAGTAATCTTGACCCGTGCACCGTCTGCAAGCAGGACTAGAACAAACTCAGACCACTATAGAAACAGACTAACTTTAGGATCAGTACACCTAGTCACGTCTGTTCTAGTTATACTTAATTTTAATTTCATAACCTGGCCAGGTATCAAATTTGCACTATATGTTTCGACGATAAAACAGGGCGGGTCCTGTTTTATCATACAAAACATCATGTATTGTCGCTCTGGCCAAGGTAATAAAGAATTCAAGCTGCGTTTTTTAGTTTTATCACTCTATAATATACATACCTAGTTTATCATGTCTCTCATAACAGACTGGATCAAGGTTTTCTTCCAAACAGCTTTTGATAGCCGTTAATCCAGCAACACCAGCACCAATAACGGCGACACGCGTACCTTTTGTAGTGTCACTCGACATGTTGAATGTTGATCAACTGGTGGCAATACAAGTTACGAATAAGTGAATAAGGCCTTTACGCGACGTATTGACCAATGGGAAAGACCAATGAGAGGACCGATGATGTCATCTTTGCAGATCTTTTCAGTCAACCGGTCAGAGGTTCCGGTGTTTATATCTGGGGTGCGTTCCGTTGACAAAACGTTTTGTCATTGTTTGGCCAGGGCAACCTGACCCTCCCCCGAACATTATTATGCATGTTGCAAGTGAAAAATAAAAGATGACGACATATAACTTAGTACGTAGATTAACAATAATAAAACGCATGAGTTCTATAAAGGATGTTTATGTACCTTGAAGTTCTAATGAATCATTACACAATTAATGATTTTCGTTAATTCGGCCATATCTTAAGAAAACACTTCAAATTTCGTAGAAAAGACGTATTACAAGATGTATAATATATGTAAAGGTTGTTGACACAGCCTATATTTTTTAGGAGTCATTTACATAATTGATTATTTTCAGTAATTTGGCTCCATCTTAAAAATTCAAACTTCACGATTTATATAATTGGTACATGTATTGATGCTATCAAAGTGTAGATGTTTGGAATAGTTTGTTGCTGTTGTTTTTAATTTCATTTAGTCATTTGCATAATTAATGATTTGCGATAATTAATCAAGAATTCAATCGTCAAATTTCGTTTAATTTGGTGCATATATTGATGATAACAAAGTGAATGTCTATCATAAAACTCGTTGGTGCAGCGTTATTCTTACTGAATTTGTATAGTTATTATGCAATATTATAAGTATCCACGCTTCAAGTTTCGTATAGATTGCTTTAGTTAATTGTATGACAGCTAATTCTAAATTCTAATTAAAATACCTTTCCCTTATGGAAGGCATACAGTTTACTTCTGATTCGTTTACATTGTCGCAATTTGAATTTATTTTTGTATAATTCTAAGTGTGTGTGTGTGTGTGTGTGTGTGTGTGTGTGTGTGTGTGTGTGTGTGTGTACGGACGTGTTGGAGTGTCATAATTATGCAAACTATTGCCATTTTGTAAACAAGTATATTCGTTGCTTAAAATACTATATACGAGGAATTATTACGAATCATTTCATATTTTGCAGGATGTCACCGCATTGAACATTTCGTCTACAGATAGACGTACGCCGCCGCGCCCAAAGATATTGTTAAAGAAGGCATTATGTTTAAAGAAGTCGGGAAGTCATTCAGAAACATAGAAACCAAAATGGATAAAACTGATGTCTACTTGCCATGTGAAGCCTCACAAGATGGGAAAGAAAATAGTTCCTTCCAAATCAGATCTTACGTTAGCCAGATGACGACTGCACTATAATCTCCTCCAATATTTTGATGGAGATGAAGCTGACAGAGCAACTGAACTATCAAAATTCCAATTTCACAATATTTCATTTTATGCCACCGAAAAATTACTTTAGGATTCTGCTGTAAAAATGGATGATATTGATAAGACGGTAAGTTTGTTTTCAAATGATGAAATCTTTTTCAGATTAATTGACAACAGAATTCTGATGACTTAGAATTCCGAACTGAATCTTATGCACTCTATGATAGATGGCGCTGTTTATATGACCAGGACACAAACCATAGTGTATGTCAAATATCATAATATCCGACGTGCATAGAATTTTTATATTTTACAGGACGACAAAATGGCATCTGGAGATACAACTACTGTAACAACTTAATATATTGTTGACGAGGGAATTAAATATTTCAAAAATAAAATGGATAAAACCGATGTATTTTTGTCATCATTGGCGACTAACAAGAAAGGAAAGAATTGTAATGGTCTCCAAATCAGCCCAAAGCTTCCAAACTTTGAAGAGAAAATGCATGAAGCGATTTCGTAGCCAACCACAATTCTTCCGGTCAGTGTCTCCAGCCTGGGATGGGGGAGGGGGGGGGGCAGTGGATTATTAAATCGGGCCGGCAAAAAGCCACTGACCCCCTATCTGTAAAACCAAAAACAGGCTTACCCCCTGATCACTTAATTCTAAAACATGATGACCCCCCATATATAATATTCACATGGCGGGTAATTTTTCATCGTGACTCAGTGTGGACTGCTTGACTGTCTTGCAAATACTTTATAAGATCCCAGGATAGCACTATCATAATTATAATTATAATATACCTAGTGAAAATGCTGTGCCATGATTCGCTAGAATCAGACACGTGATAGGAAAATAGAATGACTATTTCCTTAGGGAAATAGAATGACTATTTCCCTAGGGGAATAGTTCCATCAAATATTGCATGGTCACGAGACCACCGCGAGTTCACAGCAGGTCAAAATGGCAGCTTCTGATGATGTCGTCTGCCAACCTCAAGAGAAGAGGGCAAGATTTTCCCTTCTGTCGGAGCAAGAACTTCAACACCTTGTCGATAGCAAAGATTCGCGTAACACAAAGCATGTCATTCACTATGCCACCAAGATTTTTACTTCGTTTTGTGAAGAAATTGGTACAACCATAACAGACGTGGAAAAGAACGCGCCTGCCGATCTGTGTATCAAGCTGCGGAATTTCTATGCAGGGATTCGACAGAACAACGCACAGCTGTATTCGAGCAAGTCGATGATGGTATATTATAAGACACATATTGCCTGCTATAGCGCCCGTTCATTACCCATAGCTCATGGCCAGGCAATATGCGTTCATTATTGACTACACAGGGTAAATATATTCCAAAAGGAGTGCAATAGCATCTTAACAGTGAAAGGTAGTGGGAAATCTTCAAGAACGTATGCAATGTTTTGCCTGAAACACATGTATGACTGCACTTTACTTCCGGGTTTGCTTCGCGCGCGCATGCACATTACATTTGTCAAGAGTCTGCGAGTGCGAGCAGCAGCGCAGACGATCGATCGATATTTGTTGCGTTGCTAGAAAGGACATGGAAGCACTCACTCATATTCATATGAAGACAGGGTACCTATACCGGGTATGAAACTGCTCTCAAAAAGTCTAGGGACGTATATTACCGGTATACCGATATAGGGGACGATGGGGGGGGGGGGGGTGGGGGGGGGGGCTTTTTACCCAGCATCATAAAGAATGCAAAGGGTATTTATGACGGGTAATTATTCATCGTGACTCAGCGTGGACTGCTTGACTGTCTACACTGCGTGATGATTGGTGAACCTAGTATGAATATGCATTACCTAATGAATATGTATATATGAGCATATATATAAAGAAGAAAGAAGTACATCTGGTGACACCTCACGGCGGGTTGAGACACCAAGCAGTTGAAAAGTCAGCACTCGTCATGACTGCCCCAGGAAGTGCCAGTGGTACTACGCGAGCAACTCTGCAAACTCCAGTAATTAACCCAGCCCTACAAGCGCCGGCAGCTAGTGGAACTACCCCAATTTCCAGTGCGGCGACACAGTCTTTGGGAACAACCATGAACAATAATAATGCACAGGTGGGTGAATGTCCTGTTCTGTAATAATGTTGCACAAGGTGTATAATATAGTCAGCCCCCACACTTGTAGACGTGGCAGGCAGATATGTAACCTACCGGAGAACTGTCGTCATGGCTCTGTCCCACTGCCTAAAATGATTGGAAGGGGGAATTTCGTTCACGCGGTCACCCGGTACTGTTATTAGGGGGAAAAATCTCGAGCTTTAGCCTCGTAAGTGAAAATTTCGTTCATTCAAGGGTTTGGTGTATTTGGTTGTTTTTTCATTCTACAACATGTATTTCCGGTAACGTGTAGTTTGGGAAGGTCTCCTAATTTGCATTGTCATGAGAATATTAATGTATGTGTTTCTTGTCTTTCCCGTGGCAAACATACGCATACTGAAGTACATAATAGTTTACGACTAGTTTTTAAAATCATGTTTTGGCTAGGAAGGGAGAAGGAAAGGACACAGAAAAAGGAGTAAAAGTTGCAACTGGAAATGATACTGTGGTGGAACACGGTGTCCCATGTTGAGGGTGACATGTGGAAAATTTGTCAGAACCAAGGAGGGCAAGTCATGCCAGGCGTCCCTAAGGAAGTTGGTTGACGCGGGAGAAAAGGCAAAAGGCGTCCCCACGGAGGTGGGTCTGACGCGGGTGAAAAGGCAAGGCGTCCCTACGGATGTGGGCTTTGACGCGGGTGAAAGGCAAGTCGTCCCAGGTGTCATCACTGGGTTGCTAGATGAGAGTTTTGACGTCCCTGGATGAACAGGTGTGACGTGGCATATGCAAATGTACATAAGAATGCCAGAGTGACGTATGTTATTTGTTTTGTCACAGGTGCTCCAGGTGGCAGGGCCAGATGAGGCGGCTTTGCAAAAGAGAGAGGCGAATGAAAGATTTCAAAGAGCATTAGCAGAGCTGAGATTATATGCTGAAAGAGATGAATGTATATTCAACGCTGAAGAAGCCCTCGCGAGATTACAGTTAGTGGTGGATACATCCCAAGAGATTCGTCACCCAGAGTACCAAAAATATATAGCCATGCTGAGAGCCCTGCGCAAGGAAAAAGAGTCGCCGGCAATGTCAAACATGATGCTTGCACTCATTGGCCCCAAGGAGCACGCGGAGGTCATCGAGAAAATAGCGAAAATCAAGAAAGCTAATCAGGAAAAAGAGAAAAAGAGTGGGGGAGATAAGTTGAGAGCTGGAATCCGATGCTGGAAATGCGGAAAATTTGGACATGTAGCACGAAACTGCTATAGCAGAGAATATGATAGAGGGGCTGAGAGGGATAGAAGGGACAAAAGGTGGCGATAACTTATGTTAAGTCTGTCGTATATAGACAACTCAATGTCTGTCAATGCAAAGTCGTGAATTTCACATTGATATCTTGAGGGGTGAAATGATGTTTATGTATTAATGAAGAGATAAATAAAGGAAATGGATGGAAAATATGTGCTAACGTCATTTCATTAGATTGAATGATATGATCAGAATGGATGTGGTTTGGATATTGGATAGTATAGTGTTGGAAGGTGGCGAGGGAGTAGTAAAAAAAAAAAAAAAAAAAAAAAAAAGCCTGGGGGAGTCTGACATGGTTTCTACATATACCAGTCACTTCTGCTTAACCAGGCTGCCCCTTTGCCTGGTTTTGGTGTTTTTTTGTTTGTTTTTGTTAAAGATCAGTTAAGTCTATGTACTAATGTGGATATAGACTAAATCCCTCCCCGCTCACCATTTCAGGTGAATGTGCACGACATACCAAAATGGGAAAAAGAGGTTCGCCTGAACCCAATGAAAGCCTACAGTGATCATCTGACCAGAAAAGTTGACTGGGTTGGCTGGAATGGAGAAAGTGCACCGATATCGGTCTGTCCACAACCAAGAATGGTGGGAATGGGACTGATCAAGGCATCAGCCCTAGATCTTCGTTTTAGAAACCCTGGAGCGTTTACTGCTGGAGAAATCCATAATCACACTGAAGAATGGTATAACGTATTGAAAGGTCAAGGAAATGAGGGAATGGTTGGAAAGTGGATAAAGAATGGCGTCTCAGTATTTGATTTCGTAACTGCTTTTAAGGGCACGTTCAGGGGGAAGAGGTACGACTCTGCTTTCCCACCAAGCATATACTTGCCGAATAACAAGATATGTGGGAAATATATTGACTTTATAAGTGAGACCATAAAGGAAAGAGTTCGGTCGGGTGCACTAGAAATATGGGGTGAGGTTGGGAAAGTAGAACCACCATATATAGTCATGCCATTGACGGTCGAACCAACGAAACCACGTTTGTGTCATGATGAACGATTCCTGAACAACTGGATGAAGACCCTACCATTCAGACTAGATCACATTACACAACTACCGAGATATCTAGATAGAGGACATTTCCAAACAAAACTAGACGACAAAAGTGGGTATGATCACGTGATGATAACCATGGCAAGCAGAGCCTTATTAGGTATTCAATGGGGTGGATGGTGGTATGTATGTGCAACATTACCGTTTGGCTGGAAGTGTTCACCGTACATATACCAGACCATAGGTTTATGCGCAATGAATGAAATAAGGAAATGTGGAGTCCCGTCATCCCTGTACATTGATGATAGACATGCGGGTCAGATACGAAACTGCACAGAGAATACATGGTCTAACATGGAAAAGGCGAATGCAGCATGCTATATCATGTCATATATACTTATTTCGCTTGGCTATTATCTCGCTTTGGAAAAGTGTATATTTATTCCAACACAAACCTTAGAGTTTCTAGGATTCAAGGTGGATACGGTCAAGACGATATTTAGTATAACACAAAGAAAGAGAGAGAAGTTTGCCGAATTAAGGGAACATATTCTGAATCAAAGTCCAGTGTCTGTGAAAACCCTACAGCGAATGATGGGAAAATGTGTATCACTGACAGTAGCTATACCGTCGGCAAAACTGTACATCCGGGAAATGGCACTAGCACTATCGAGAGCCGGGAAGGATGAAGGGATAGTCTATCTCCACCCGAAACTACAAGAGGAAATTGAAAGTTGGAGAAGGTTAGATACAGGGGAAGGATATAGCCCATGGAAAGAGGAAAAACATGTGATAGTTACGATTGCTAGCGATGCATCCCAATATGGATGGGGTGGTACCGTCATGTCGGGTAGGAAGACAGGAGAAATACGAGATTACTGGGGGCAAGATTTGCAAGAGAAACCAATAGCATATAAAGAAAGCAAGGCACTAGAAAAAACCTTACTTTCATTTCATGAAAGAACACGCAACACACGAGTGATAGCATATACTGACAACGAAACACTAATGCATTGTTGGAAAAACAGGGGAAGCAAAAGTAGTGACATGAACAATGCGTTAAAAAGCCTATATGAAGTGGTTGACGGTCTCGATATCGAAATCGAAATGAGGTACATCCCATCGAGACACAATCCTGCAGACCCACCCTCACGACGACTAACACCAGCAGATGCCAGGTTATTACCAGAATATTGGGAGCGAATAGATCGCGAGTTTGGTGGGAAGGACGGTCATTCAGTAGACTTGATGGCACTAGATTCAAACGCTCAACATGACAGAAATGGTACCCCATTACGACATTTCACACCATGGGAAACGCCTAACACCTCAGGAGTGGATGTATTTGCCCAAAATATAACAGGCGAAAACTGTTATGTTTTTCCCCCATTTCAGATGGTAGGGCCCATACTTAAATTAGTTAAAGAGCAAAAAGGTCTGGCAACATTCGTGATACCGAAATTGTCACCAATGAAATACTGGTGGCCGATTGTGCAAGGGGAAGCAAAGAAGTTGGTGGAATTGGCCCCAGCAGGGGAATACATATTTGAAGTCCCTAATAAAAAAGGATGGATAAGAGTACCCTCACTGTATGATATATGGGCCTGTAAGATGGACTACAGACAGTAAGAGAGAGAGAGAAAGAGAGAGAGAGAGAGAGAGAGAGAGAGAGAGAGAGAGAGAGAGAGAGAGAGAGAGAGAGAGAGAGAGAGATAGAGAGAGAGAGAGAAAGAAAGAAAGAGAAACAAAAAACAAAAACAAAACAACAACAACATCAACAACAACAAAAAACCACCGAATATGCTTGTATAGAGTAACGCTTATAGAGGGAAATAAAGAAATAAAAAAAAAAAAATATATATATATATATATATATATATATATATATATATATATATATATATATATGTTCATGTTACAGCCTTTGATGTACGGTGCCCCACGACTCTGGATGCCAGCAGTGCAGTGTGGGGAGTGTCATTATCCCAACGACATAGAATATAACTTCTGCCAGAGATGCGGTCATAATAACCGAATGAAAATAAACATCCCACAAGGAAGAGAAAACAACCAGCCAAACGTTGATATTAAGGCCATTGACAAACGCATGAATGAAATACTTGATGGGGCAACTAACTCAACATACAATAAACGAAAATCACGTCTGCAAGAGGAAATGGAGGGGTTCCTGGCAAGTTTGATTCCACCAAAAAGTTTAGCATCTGCGTCACCAAGAGATGTAGTTAGGTTCTTAGTATATAAAGATAAAGACGGGCGGACCGTTATACATGCGGCGGGATGTGAAAAAGGTGACAGCTGCCAGTGTTCAAAACAGTTGACTCATATATCGGACAATTAAGATCAATATTTGAAAGTACAGGAAGAGGTGGAGATTGGGATGTCAGGTTGGGATTAGGGAATCCAGCAGCGGATAAGACAGTCAAGCAATACGTAAAAGGGTAACTGAAGAACAAATGAAGGAAAACTTAGTACCGAGACAGGCAAAACCAATCACATTAGGGAAGGTTAGAAGGATAGTGGAAGAAATTGACCGAAAGATTGAGATATGTCTGAATATTAACCCACTTCAGCTATTTATTTTGGCCAGGGATAAAGCACTGCTCCTTTGTCTAGCGTTTACGGGCGACAGAGCTAGCGATCTTTTGCCCATAAAAACAGAAAATATAGCCAGTCTGCAGAATGGTGGACTACTGTTAAACCATGTATGGGGAAAAACACTTAGGGATGGAAATACGAGATGTTGCCCAATAATGAGAAATGAGGATGAGAAAATCTGTCCGGTTAGGGCAGTCCTTTCATATATTGATATGGCAAACTCGTTGACTATCAACTTAAACCCAGGTGTATTCTTCCGGTCCACGACGAAAGAAGGGAAAGTTACCAATGAAGCTCTTTCAACGAATGCGGCAAATGCAAGGCTTAAAGATCATCTAACAAAATTAGGAATCTTTGAGGGGGAGACAATCCACAGTTTCCGAAGTGCTTGTGCGATAGCACTAGCGCTATCTGGATCAACCATGCCCGAGATTATGCAACATGTGGGATGGAAGACCGCATCTACAGCATCGCACTACTTGCAGTTATCAAAGGTGCTGTCTCCAACAGCACCAGCGATGAGACTCAAAGAAAGGGCGATCAGTGAGGCACAACAAGTATATGAGAGCTTTAACAATTTAGCAGAGGTACAAAAAGTATGCAAGGAAAATCCTTAAGTACAACTTATAAAAAAAAAAATAAAAAAAAAAAATATATATATATATAAAGATAAAAATAAAAATAATAATAATAATAATAATAATAATAATAATAATGATGATGATGATGATGATGATGATGATGATGAGGATAATGATGATGATAACAAAATAAATAGACAATTTAAAAAAAACAAAAAACATTCGAAAGGGAGAGACAGAGGGGAACAGAATAAGAGACAGAGTAAGCAGATCTAGAAGTGTTATTATATATATACAATGTAGAAACTTTGTCGTCCCAGAATACATATGAGTAGTAGGAAAACAGAAATAAAATATATGATAATAATCTGTACCGTGTGCTTATAACACCATAACCTGGAATCGACGTATGTAGATTAACTGGCCTGGATGTGGTGAGTTGATGAGATATGGAGAGAGGGGGAGATGAGAGGAGGGTGGAGTGTAGTATGATAGACGAACGGAAGGGGACAATGGACTCAGGCCACCCCACACTAAATCATACAGAACCAACATTACGCAGTGTAGATGGGAAACTGTCTACACTGCGTGATGATTGGTGAACCTAGTATGAATATGCATTACCTAATGAATATGTATATATGAGCATATATATAAAGAAGAAAGAAGTACATCTGGTGACACCTCACGGCGGGTTGATATACCAAGCTCCCACCCTCCCACCCTGTCTATAACACATTTATGGGCAGTCATGACGAGCGAATCAAAATAGGAAAGTACGACACACACCAACAACAATGGCCTCAGGCCACCCCACACTAAATCATACAGAACCAACATTACGCAGTGTAGATGGGAAACTGTCTTGCAAATACTTTGTAAGATCCCAGGGCACTATCATAATTATAAGTATTGACTACACAGGGTAAATATATTCCAAAATGACTGTAGTCTACTTAGCATCTTGACGGTGAAAGGTAGGGGGGAAATTTCCAAGAGCGTATGCAATGTTTTGTCTGATACACATGTATGACTGCACTTTACGTCCGGGTTTGCTTCGCAGTGCAGACGATCGATCGATATCTGTTGCGTTGCTAAAGGCTGGGCATACGCTGTGTACTTCCTTCGACTAAATGGATGCAAAGAAACTACAATAATACAACATATATAAGTACACTCAAACACTCAAATGTAGAACACAACACACTAATTTAATCAATAAAGAAATCTGAAACTTTAGTTCCATTTTAATAATTCAACTCAAGCTCTTCATTTATCCACTTAAATGAAATAGCATTGATAGTCCCAACAAAGGTAAGTTGTAAATCCTGTATATCTACCATCTGTATGCTGGTTGAATTAAGGTAAGTTTTGCAATATATGCTGATCCAATCAAATGTCTTCTGGGAAACAACAACGTTCCTGAAAAAACGACAAAATCATGGGTTAAATACTCAACAGTCTTTACAAAAATACAGCAATCAACAGTTCGTGAAGTCTTCAAATAGTCCATTGGTCTTCAATTACTCCTACTGTTGCTTTCTGTAAGAGCAGAGAAAGTTCCATATACATTACCATTATTTGGTTTGGGTACTTGGTGGGATTGTTATATCTCAATTCGGTTTTCGTTCATGGAATTAAGATTCCATTTCACACACCCACACTGTGCTTATGAAATCTTCAATTCCATATCACTAAAACCTCCTTAAGTCAAGATATAACAATGCATGTGCAAAGCCAACCTAATAAGTTTGTTCATTAAAGACTGTTCTCTGGAATGCTAAGCTATGTGCGCCAGTATTATTTGACGGTATTTCCCAAAGGTAGGACATTGAGAATGTGGATGGTTTAGAGCAGTTAGCCTGTGATAATATATCCTTAACTGATACACCTTGTAATGTTTTTTTTGCTTTAGTTGTACATGCAGATCAAGTAGAATGTGCTTTGAAGATGTCAGTATAGTATTTATTCCTGCCAACTTCATTATTATCTTTAACCACCAAGCAAGTGTACTAGTTGATACTGGTTTGTGGGGCCTGACATAACTCAAGACCAACGTATCTACATAGTTCTTATCATTGACTTCATTACGCCATGGCTCTGACAACCTTAGGTATTTGCGTAAACATGACGCCACACATAGTAAGGGTTGTGATGGAAACAAATAAAAGGTAACACTGCTCAGGGGACTATGATCTGATGGTTTCTGGGATGATATAAATTTAGCCTTACTTGACTTGGTCAGGGATGAATCTTTGCAGGTGATGCTACTTCCATTATCATGCATATTTCTTAAGTTCAGAGTTTGAATCTCAGACAGGCGGCTAGCACTAGTCAGGACCAATAACATACAAACATTTAAGGATAATTGCTTTTGTTTCAGTTCCTCATTTTTACCCATATTTTTTATATGGCTCAATACCAGATCCACGTCCCAGGTATCGGAATACCTTGGTTGTGGTGGTCTCTCATGAAATACTGCCCTCAACAATGTTGTGACATTGGGGTGTTGGCCAACCTTATGCCCATCTATAGGTGGATGAAAGGCAGACAATGTTGATCTATAAGTGTTGATTGATCTAGACTGGTACCCGCTGTTAAACAGGTAAGTGATAAAATTTAGGACATTGGCCAAAGATGTTTGAAATGGATCAACTTGTCTTTCACCACACCATCTACTCCACTTTCTCCAGGCGAAATTGTGAGATTTTGATGTCCCCTTTTCCAGACATTTGACATAAGTTTGGCAGTTTCATTTGAAATTCATTCTGTAATGACGGAATTCCTGAAACCTCCAATGCCGCTAATTTCAGACTGCCTCCTGTCATTAGCATGGGGTGTGGTTGTTGTGATGGTGATAGCAGAAGTATCTGGTGTGTTGGGAGGGGAATCGGAAAGTCTATTGACATTTCAATTATCATTGGAAGCCAAGGCTGTGTGTGCCATGTTGCTGCCTTCATGACAACTGTTTTTTTCTCCTTCCTCACCTATGCCAGACACCTCCCTATCAATGCAAATAGAGGGAACGCATAGCCGTCCAGACCTACCAAGGAGGTTTTTCGCGATGAGTCATCTTGAACATACTTAAGTCTTGCAAATTTATTATATATGCGAATTATTCATTGTTTATACATTCAATCACCAAATAACTCTGAATTCATTGCGATTCATCAATTAAGAGACTTCGATATTGTTCGGAATAATGTTATAAATTATTATCAAAAGGATTTATCAATATCACGACTTTATTTGGAAGTAAATCATTATTAGAAAATCAAAGAAAGAAAGAAAGAACTCATATAAACTGTACACTAAGTTTGTGTGCATTTCATTTACTTTGCCATGTAATTTCAAGTGAAGTCAGATTCGACTACACACATTGATTTAGTGCCGAGATTAAAAGGAGATATCAGTATCAATATATGGATGTGAGCAAATAGGTGCCGAAACCAGGGAACCTGGAAGTTTGAGGGTATGAAGAGGAGGAATTCAGGAAGTACAATATTTGGATATCTTTGACTTGCTTTGTTCGTTCGTTTGTTTGTGTTGCGTTTACACCAAGATGATATTTTGTTTGTCTACCAATTTGGTGTCGTTGGCTCTAGCTCCCTTACCTATGTATTGAATTCCTCACTTTAGTTTCTCCACACCCCTAGGGTCTATGGTTTCTCTGAAGATAGTATATTGATAGTTTGTCACAACCTTCACCTATATTTTATCATTGCATTGGCAATTTTTATATTTATTGCCACACAGGTGAGTGTTGTGCTAACGTTCTTGTATTCTTTTGTTCTTTCAATTTTTTCACACAACACATAGTCTTGTAGGCCTGACATGTAAGCTTACAATATATGCACTCATTCGATCATCAATAGAATTACAAAGAGGTTATAGGTCCCCGTCTTTTATGCCAATACATTGTTTTAGTTAGCAACCTTTTCAGTCACCATCTTGTTCGGCGCATATGGGTATATTCATTCTCTGTTTCCACAGCAACCCTGATTGCAACGTAGCGACGTCATAATCGCATGGTACGAGGACAAGTGATTGTTATATACAAACGAAACAGCGTTCAATTCGGTCAAATGACACCGTGTCCACTAATTGACTTATCCATATGAGATTTCTACTTGGTTTGTTGAAGCAAAATATGTCAGATTTTCCAAAATCTACGAAATCCTAACAGAGCATAAATTAATAAAGTGTGACACTTCACGACAAAACACACTTTTCATCTCTCTATAAATCGCAGCTCGAGTTCACTCAAGGAACTCGCAACGAATTCGAACAAACAATGTTCGGGACTCAACAGCATTTATCGTAAAAAAAGTCATCGCATCACAAACCAATCAATGATGTTTCTTTCCTCTACTAGGAACATACTAATATATATTACCCGACCACAGAATAACAAATGAATTGTTTGAACTATTAAAGCAGTCATTTAAAGCAATGCAGATTGTCTTTGTTTGAATGACTCCAAGTTCCGATATCATACAACAAGGAAAGATGTATATTGCGTATTCGGGATATGTGAATATACCTGCAAGCATGTGTCAATAAATACATGACTCGGCGAGTGTTTCTTCTAGAACGTCTGGATCGTCCGAGAAGAACCTAGATAGAACACAGACATGCACCTCCACTGATACTGAAAGGTGAAAACGTAACCTCACACAAGAGCACCTGAACCTTCCTTTGTTTTGGTTACCATGGCAACAACAATCTGAGCATGATAATATATTTGTATTTTCTATATTTAGTAACGTAAAGATAGACTCCTGGACACCTCCAAAGTAATTTTTACACTAATTAGATACGTTTTCAATTACACTTATTATTTGAGTTATTATGGTAATTAACAATAGCATCAGTACAATACTGTTTTTTATACATTGCTTTACCCCACAATGCCCAGAGAACTTTACGAGTATTAGTATTACCCCAGGCACAGTCCTTTTAGCAGAATAATGGTGTATGCTTTGCAACACCAAGGAAGTGTACAATCCATGTTGCAAATATATGCAAGTGTATTCACAACATAACCTCTATCCTACCAGGTGCCAAAATAATACAGCTTGGTTGACTGGTGCACAATCTTGACTTGAATCCTTCCCAGGAACTTTAGCCATTCACAAATAATCTACACCGAAGGCTCAAACCTGCAGATATCAAGCCGGCCATATTAGCAATTCAACTATCATGACCCACATGTTCGCCACCAAAATCGTATATTATGTTGATTGATATCCTGTAGACAATTTTTCTGAAAGCTTCTGGTAATATACATGCATATGCAATTTTTCAGTTTAATTTTTTTAAAGTAAAAATAATTTTTTACTCATACCATACATCTTTGATGCGATGACTTTGATTTTAATACTTTTCCAACTATACATCAAAAGTAACATCCCCACCAAATATCAAAATAATCGGCCCTGTGGTTTTTAGTTTGTCGTTAACACGTACAAGCCCGTACACACACACACACACACACACACACACACACACACACACACACACACATATATATATATATATATATATATATATATATATATATATATATATATATATATATATATATATATACATGTATATACACACACACACACACACACACACACACACACACACAAGAATCGACGAACAAAAAATATTCTGATTCGGTAGCAATGGTTGACGAAAAGTCATCGCAACATAAACCAAGCGATTGTGTTTCCGTTCTCTATACTAGAAACATGGAAATCTATAACCCCCGACCAGAGACTAGCAAATGGATTGTTTGAAATATCAATGCAGTGATTTAAAGCAATGCATATTTCTTAAATTTATTTGAGTAGCATGAGTTCTGACGCCGTGCAATAAGGACGAATGTATATGTGTGTGTGAAAGAGTGTGTGTGTGTGTTGGGGGGGGGGGGTCAAATGTAAATGACGTCAGTCGGACTTCTCGTTCTACTGATGACTATACAATGTTGGTCGAACATAGGGGTGAAGATTTGGCGAGATTAGTGTAAAATGTGATAATCTGACTAATGTCTTTGTCGCCTATTTATATGTAGTGTAGTGTGTGATGATAATTATATAAAAGATTTTCGTTTTTCATTACTTTTCATTCGTTTGGTAAACATCTATGCTTTCTACCAAAGCACCATTGTTCATCTACAAATACATAGCATTATGGGTAATTTACTTTACTAAGATTAGGATAATTATACGATGAGGTAAAATGGGGATGTAATTGTAAAGTCAATTGGTTTTTATAGGGTCTGGGGGTTAGCAACAGGGTTGCACACCCCTACGAAGCTACTGGGCACCACCCCACCCCACCCCCCCCACTGGTGCCAGGTATGCTTAGTTGTTGCTGTAATCGACAGTCTGCGTTGCCTGCCCTTTTGGTGAAAAAAGTTTGTTGCCATGGCTACAGTTCTTTCTGAACCGTCTGGCATTTCAATCCACATACTCAATTCATTCCAGAGAATAGAATCGTATAATGCTAGTATTTTAACATCACGATCTAAAAACTCACGTCTTTGTTTCAATGTATAATGCCTTAGTGGTTGCAATTTAGTTAACGCGGCCGAATTGTATTAATTGAGAACTACAAAACACATGTCGAAACAATAAAGTATACACCACCATATTTACAAGAAATGTGTGAATATTTTTTGTTCGTCGATACTTGTGTGTCGTGGCTACATTTCTTTCTGAACCGACTGGCATTTCAATCCATATACTCAATTCATTCCATAGAACAGAATCGTATAATGCTCGTATTTTAACATCACGATCTAAACACCCACGTCTTTGTTTCAATTGTATAAAGCCTTAGTGGTTGCATTTTAGTAAAAGCAGCCGAATTGTATTAATTGAAAACGAGAAAACACATGTCGAAACAATAAAGTATACACCACCATATTTGAATGTGTGATTTTTTTTTGTGAATAGGGCTGTCGAAATATGAATCACCGCAAATATT
Organism: Glandiceps talaboti; assembly: GCF_964340395.1. Lineage (NCBI taxonomy): Eukaryota > Metazoa > Hemichordata > Enteropneusta > Spengelidae > Glandiceps > Glandiceps talaboti. Next base: position 6,630,975 of record NC_135565.1, read on the forward strand.
TTGGTACACCGCTCCCGTACAATGGACTATTGGTTGACACTTTTTTGTTGCAAACGTAAGCTATAAACACATAGTTAGCCCTATAATCTGTCAATCAAATGTTCTGTCTATTCAAAACAACTCAATGAAATTCTAAATATAACAAGGTGTTTTAGGTAGTCTGGATTTCATTCCGACGTTACTTGCTAGGAGTTGACATCGAAGAGCCGCGTTGCCGATACTTCACTTCAGCAGGTAGGAGTGGGTTTCTTTTTTTCGTTTTCGATTGAAAGTCTACTTTGCCAGCGCGAGTATTTGCAAGTGTATCTGAAATTTTAAAACTTAATATATTGTAGAAGTTGAATAGAAAGTCATTCATCCTCTTTTCGACATTAACGTTTTAGCTTCGAACGGATGTTTTGGCAAAAAAAAATAAGATGTTTACTACATAAATTGAATCATTGTTTTCAGTTCTAAGTTTCCAGAATGTCCTATGCTTATTTTGAAGTTTACATGGAACAAGGTGTTTCATAATGTAACCAGGAAAATAACTGAGCGTGTCACACCGTTCGTAAACGTTTCGTATTTATAACTCTATTTCAGAATTTGACATCGTGAGAGGCATGATCCGACTGTTGGTGTTCCTGACTGTCGTGTTTACGGCTACAGCTTCCCAAAAGGTAAGCGCATTGTCCTTCTTAATTACGTGGAAAAAAATAATTGTGTATTTCCGATTATATGCCCTCAGAAAATATGGTATGTAGGTCGGGAATTTATTTTATTTTACCTTTTAAATTGTTTTTATTTTTGAAAAAGAATTGTTGCGATGTTGTGTTGTGTACTGACATCACTGGGGAAAGAAAACAGACATACGTGAAGGTCAAGAAGACAAAGAATTTCTTATCTTTTTGTTTTAAATATTTAAAACATGTTTAGGGTCGACGGCTGAAACTGACGTCTGTCGAGTTAGTTGGAAACACACATTTCATTTTTTTTATTTGAAAATGGTTTGTGTTGAAATTTGTGATAAGGCCAGTTTGTCTGCATAATGTAGTAATTTATGTGACTGTGTTAAAATCAGTTAGTTTCTCTGTTTACAGTACTGTATCAAGTACCTTAGCCTGCGGAGGGGGGGGGAGAAAGAGATTTTGGTAAAAAAGAAAGAAAAAAAGCGAATTTTTGAACACATTAAAATTATTAAAATCGTTATTTACGTGACGATTCCTAGCGCATGTGCGATTTAAATTGATGGTTCACTAAAGTCAAAAGTGACTGTACACTGACTCCTCGCCAATATGTATTTTATATCTCTACTGGACGCTGGCTTAAATTTGATTAAAAATGTGTCCAGTTAAAAATTTTAACTTTTTGCAGTATAGCAAATTAAAATATCTTTTTGCGGGAAAGTACAAAAGAAGTGCACACATGCACATGAATAACAGTAGTCTTGAAAGTCTCCTTCATTTGAAGCTAGATAGCAAATCACAATACTGTCAGCGAGTGAAACTCCAAAAAAAAGGACGGAAAAAGTCGTTCAACGTGAGGTCGCCTGCTGCATGCATTGACTCCGAGGATGCACTCGATGTCATTTACATCTTGTTCCTTATATTAAAACATTTACTGATAAAACGGCAGATATGTTTTGGGAATATTTGGTGGCCCTGAAAAACTATTAAACTAGGTACGCAGTTTAAGATCCACTTTCAATAATTGTGTTCGATGTTGTCTTTGGTTAAAATGTTGTTTGATATAATTATATCATTGCACTGACACTAGCGTTATTACGCAATTCATTTTGAAGCGACAATTTGGTATAGAAAGAATGGCCCTGAATTTGTAAACAGAGTTGTACCTTCGACATCAAAATCCAAACTTCAATTATTTCCATGATAATGATAATGACAAGGAAAATTCACTGTGTTCACCTAGGGTTCCGACATAATAAAGGAGGTAGGGTAAAGAAAATGATTATTTTGTTGCTTATTTGTGAAAGCACCATCCATTTTTTGTTAAATCTTAAAGTAGTTTTTTTTTACTTTGAATGTGACATCTTTTCGGTAACTGCTTTGAAAGTTACGACATTAGGCCAGGAAAAATGAAAAAGCTGTTCAACCGACCCATGTATTTTGTTTTTGTGATGGGCAATATATCCTCATGCGGGCTTCGCATTTGTTTCAACATTAAGGATATTTCTTTATATTTTCTGAATAGTACATGTAACAATATACATTTGAGTCTATTATAATATCTTGTACAGTGGTTTACTTGGCTCTGATGATGCATACAAGCATTAAATTAAGCTGTTGCATATCCAATGTGCACTAAAAAGAATTGAGCAAATGTTTACGTCCATGGGAGTCTGCTGAGCAGTCATTGGGCCTTCAAAAGTCTGAAAGTCTTGAAATGTTTTGCTCTTTATTCGGGATTTTTTTGGAACCAAATCAAACTTCAGGAGAAGTCATTTACCAAGTGCACATCCGCAAAATATCTTTCAGCTTTGCCACAACAAAATACACTTCCAGATAAAATGTAATGCAGCGCATAGCATAATTGTTTCAATTCTGGTATTTTATTACCATATTCAAGCATTGTAAGACCTTAAATTATGTCTATGGTTAGATGTTTTATGCCTCTAAATGGCCCCCTACACTGTCTAATTATCACCTTTGGAGTTGGCTTCTTCCAATCAGTAGCAATCAAGGTGATAATTGTCTTTCTTCCAAAACAAGATGGATAGTGTCTGGCTAAGTACCTCCCTGTATATGTTAGAGCTAATTAGAGTCATCTCCTTATGCATGTGAAATCCACATCCTGTGTAAAGTAATCTCGTTCGGAGTATTATCGTAGTTGGCTATCACTGTTATTTTAATGCCTCATTGTACCATGTAATTTTATATCTCCACTGTTGTGAATGTGACAGAAGGGATGGCTAAATAATGATTGGGTTTCATTTGGTGGGGCTTAACATTTCTTGTGAAGAGTGGGTGAGAGGAGATACACAACATTTGTTTAACCGTGAATTGTGTACATTTCCTAACTGTAGCTATTCAGACAAATTGCAAGAGATAGCATCAAGAAAAATGAAAAAAAGTTCTATCTAAACTCGACCTGAAATAGTTTGCTCATTATATATGGTTTGTTTTATCCTTGTCAAGCATTGTGAAAAAAAAAGAAATTTACTTATCTACCCAATATGATGAGTTAGGTTGCCCGTTGACCAGCTTTTTTATATTTTTTCTGGCCTTACGTATGATATTTAGATGCGTATGCTAAAATAGATATTATGTAAATTGTATGCACATTTATGTAAATTAGCCACTTTTCTAAATTTTAAATGCATGATTGCGCCAAGACAAAGTTCTGCCCCCCCCCCCCCTTGGCAATTTGGTCAGGCTACGGCCCTTGTATCTGAGTGTTTGTATACTCCTTGATACACTATAGTTTCGGTACGTGATAGACAGGATTGCAATCGGCGATTCACATAGACACATTCGTCATGATTATATCTGTTGGAATTTAGAAAACTGAAAAATGACAAAATTTCATAGTATCGCTGTTGGATTGTTATGACACAACCGGCCATGCTTTATTTAATGTCGACATGTTGGCACTTTAATTCGCTTCCTTTATTTGGACAAATTTTAATGTCATATGACACTGTACTCATTCAATCTTGCTATCTTAAAAGTGTTAAGTATCATTCGTAGTTTCTTGTTAGTTCCTGTGTGGCTGTATATTAAACAGAGCCTGTGAAAACTTGAAATGGGTTGTAAACAAACCTATTAAAGACCACTTTTACCCTGTACTCTGAGCACATACTGACTCCGAAATCTTACCACGTTTACGCAAATCAGGACATATTGATTTCCACTTGCAAGAAATTGCAAGCCGTTGATATCCAGCTATTAAAATGGCCTATTAAATATCAAAAAAGCTCAGGTGAAAATGAAAAATCATTATTATAAGAAGGCAAACAGTCAACATCAATTCAAAGTAGGTGACGCTGTATACTTATATCAGCCAGCGGTTAAAGTTGCATCAACCTTTCAGGTGCCCATTCAGTATCTGTGAACAACCTTCACCTGTCAATTTCAAACTTGGATATATTCCTAGCAATACGATATATCCCAAACTCATCCTTGCTAATTGTCTTAAGCATGCCCACTTACGACCACCCAATTACTTAGTAACAGTGATACGCCTACTACATGCAACGATGGACACACAATGAGAGTCCCTCGGATGACAACACAGATTTGCAAGAACGGACAAATTATCACTTAAACTCAGCTAATGAATCATTTTACATATCGAAAAACGAAATGCCATAACCACAGCCTCAAACTGAGACTCACCAAGATACAAATTCACTTGGACGTCAATACTGATACTAGTAGCAATGACTGTTTATCGATATATTGTGAAATTGAACGAATTCTAAAAGGGTGCTACAAAAATAGTAACCTTGAGTATCTTGTAAAAAGGAAAGACTATTCCTCATCCTATTTTTTAAATCAGTAGCGATTTTTAGATAAGTAAAGCGATTTTTAAATCAGTAGCGATTTTTTAATACGCAGAGTGATAATACAAACAGAAGAGCGATTTGTCGTTTTCATCCATGGTATTTTCGGTCACGTTAATTTACAGCTGGATTCCAACTTCAAATCATAAAACAACCACCCAAATATGTTTACAGCGTCACCTTGTTACAAATTTGGGTTCGTCAAGACACAAACGTTTGCGTTCATAAACTATGCATGTCTCATTATCAACATATTCATTTTCTTTGAGGTGGTCATATCAACTGTCTTATATTGTTAACACGTATTGGTTGCGTTGTCAAACCTTTCGTTTAATTTCTTAGGGGAAAGTGTGTGCGATAAGCCTTAACAAACTATGACCAAATTCTCTTCGTTATTCACTTAATAGAATGTACGTCTGTCTATGTTATATCTTTATCTGAGTACTATATGCCAAGCTAATCATGATGTAATCTATACACACAAGTTGAATATACAGATTTTGCTTGGCTTATACAAACTTTTTTTTTCGAAGGCCGATTTTGTCACCTTCGTAGATTTTATGAACGATCAATTGCCGCAAGTGGAAATTTTAGAGAATAGAAATAGTCCCTCTGTGAGCTCAATGATTTCAAAATTGATTTACACCGCACAGTTTCTTTATAGACAACATGTTCCGAACAACTCCATTGTTCGAAGAAATAAATTGTTTCGCGGCGTGTTCACTCCCAATCACACAAACCACGACGTCCCAAACTGACGACATCTGTGGTTACATTGCTACTTTTTGTAGTGACAATAACGGTCTAAATGGTGACAATGACGATAACTCGATATCCTAGCCCCTTCTAGTTTGTCTATTAGTCCAGTCAATCTAGCGGGAAAAAAATGGCCGAACCCAAACATAATTGCAACAGAAATAATTTTTAGTGCATCTTGCTCAGAATTTTATGCTGAATAACACATCAAAAGTCTAGAAAAATCTAAGTGGTGAAACATGGTGAAAAATGACGTTCCTTAATTAGCATAATTAGTGAAAAAATAATATTCATGAGATATTATTTGTTCAAAACCTAAGCAAATAACATGTCTATGGATAAGTCGGAAGGTTAGTAATTACTTTAGAGTCACTGTACGATCGTGCAACCATTCCCGTTAGAATTTAAACAGACTTAACGTGTGTATGTTTAATTACTTTAATTAAGGACACTGATTACTTGTAATGTACAATAACTATACATTTTCTGAACACCCCTGTTAGTTGTATGTCTATCATTAGGTACTGGACTAATTGAATCCCTTACTCTCATCATTAAATACCTCCTCCCTTGTTAGATAAATATGCATTCTAAACAAGTGTTAATTAGTGTAATTAAAATGTAAAACAATACATTAGTAAGCGTAAATGATATTTTTTGTTCAATAGTTATTGACACTCGATTTAGAGTGAACATAACTTTTCAATCATCAAACCAATCCAAGGTAAGCTAAACAATAGTTAAACCTTATTAAGTAATTGATTAATTAAATAATGTAATTGTCGTCAAGATGTGATATAGCAGGGGGGGGGGACGATACCTACCACGTGATATGGTTTGACCCCTAGAACAATAGAGCGTGACCCCGCTGCACTACAACTTAGTACAAGCGAGTATTTCCCGTTTTTCAATGAATTTTGAGTGTATATGTAAATAATTTCTCAAGATAAATTCCACATTTGTTGTAAAGCTATAAAGCATCATCCCAAACTGCTTAAATAATATCAAAAACGTCCAGTTGTGAAATTATTTATGTTCGAATGCAGGAGACAGGTCAAACTACTTAGTCAGAGCTTTCGACGAACGCTATTTTCCGATGTTTTTTTCACAGAAGAACACCATGTATTCAATGAAAAAAATCAACATTTGTACATTTTGATTCATGATATTTACGTTATATCTTGCCACCACTAAATGCTCCACGAATAATGACTATACGGCAGCGTCAAAGACTTTAGAAGTAAAAATCCTCCAGGGCCCTAGAACCCCCCCCCCCCCCATTCACACACACACACAAGAGGTACACATATTCCAGTCTCAAAGCTCTTCCTCTACAGCTTACTGTCAGATGCTATGAAACTTTATTCATGGGGTCAGTGACTTTTTGTTGGCTCAATGGAAAATAACACTGACACCCCCCATCCCCCCAAGCTGGAGAAACTGACCGGTCTATCTAAATGTCTGAGCTCACCAATCAAGTTTCCGATTTGTATTTTCAGTGTGTCATCATACCATGGCATAAAAACTGTCAATGATGTTTATTTAATTGAAAATCAAATATGTATGAAATATGTAGTTTTCTAAATAAAATCTGTGTGTGATAGAACAGCATCTTTTTACTCTCTGTATTACCCTGTGTGAAAACCAAACAGAAAATTGTGGCAACAAATGTAGGCGTTCAACGTTGACGTAAAAAAAATCCGGATATCTCAAAGAAGCAAAGAAAAAAAAAGTTGCCAGCATAGGCGAAGGAGAAAAAAAAAATTCTCAGGCAAGCTGGTGGGAAAAAAAAAATGACTCTCCACCAATCTTCCAAGCCCCCCCCCCCCAGGATATCGAATGGTCTACCCCTAATGTAACGTTGTACTAGTAATAGTACCATACACTTTCGAACAAACCACTTTGCCAGAAATGCTGTTATAAATACAAAAAAACACCGCAAATCTCACATTTTTATTTTATTTTATATAATTCATTTTTTCGTGTCATTGTCGTATAACTAGGGCCACCCTGGATACATTATGCAGCGATCACATATAAAGTGTCTTACGGGAGTACTCCTCACACTCTCTGCAAGAAATGCGTCGAAGGCACAACCAGTTTCATTTCACTGGGAACAGCACGTATCTGAAACAATACACATGTAAAAATGTTAAACAACTACATAGTTTACTTGTCGACACGAGTGAAACTTCATTTTTCAGTAAGTACGGCAAGACAGAGAACGCAGAAAGAACGTAAACTTATGGGCGTTAGACCGGGTGCGGTACGTTATGCCAGGCGTAGTGCACTGATCACCTGACCTCGAGCTTGCACACTAGCGTACTAGACGTAGACGTCGCTTGCTGGACGTTGAATGTCACAACTATCACAGTCATTAATTATCAATGGACATGTAGGTATCCAACAAATGCTGCCTTGAAGTTGATTCTAGAAAATGGAATATCCATGTGCTTTTTTCGTTTTGGTAAAAACGCGACCGCGACCTACCATACCGAACTACAAATACAATGAACTGCAGGCCGGCATGTACACGTACGGTACGGTATACACGGTCACGTCGCTGAATACTTTTCGATCTGATTTGGTACCAGTACACATAATAAATTACGATGGCAAAAATAAAAGGAAAGACGAATTTAAAACGTATGAAACGTGACAATGTACGTACCTTGTCAATCTGTTGTCAACAGCGAATTTGTATCCAGCAGTACACAGTGCTAGGGGTAGGCAGGAAGTGCACTCGACAGTGTATCAATACTGAATGAGCTTCATTGCGCTGACGCGATAGCGTGTCACGTGACTGGCATCGTCCCCCCCCCCCTGTGATATAGGTAGTAACTTTTGCAACATTGTTGGTGAGATGCCTAAAGATCATTATACCTATACTATTGGGTGGAAGTTCAGACAAGATGCAATTGTTAACATTTATTGTCTTGATTTCTCTGTTGCATAATTGCAAAACAGAAATGTGAGTTATCAGACAGTCGTTGATGATATTAAAAGGTCAATTGTAACCTATGTAATTTGTCATTTCAAGACCTTGCCAAAGACACATTACTTGCATGGGAGATTGATAAACCTTCTTTATGCTAATTACTAATTAATTAAGAATCTTTGATACATTTTACATGGAAGGTGTTTGATGATGACAAGCAAGCTAAATTTATTTCCCACTGTACAATGAAATAATACCTGTACACATTTGTTTTGAACTGTTATCAAATTTGAATATGCTGATTATAATTCTTCATAATTAACATATTAATTATGCTGATGAGATGTTGAATCATCATATGATGGTCCTAGTATGCTTTTCACCATTAGACCTATCCATAGATATGTTACTTGGCAGGTTTTATTGCGAAAACAGCATTTTAAGAAAATAGTATTCTCGATAATTATGCTAATTAATAAAAACCTCATTTTCACTATGTTCCACCACTTATATTTTTCTAGACTTTTGATATGTTGTACAGCATAAACTTCTCAGCAAGATGCAGTAACGATTATTTCTGTTGCAATTATGTTTGGGTCAAACCTTATTTTGACTGGACTATATGGTTTATTAGAATGAATGTACTTAACATGATGATTTGCAATGATAACCATTTGTTATGTTTAAGACTATGACTACTGTATATGCATGCAGTTATAAAGAGATTTATTTATTAGCTGATACTTTAGTTTTTTTTAGATTTGTTGTAGTTCGCTAAAAACTTCGTTTACACTATTATTGGAAGGTGTAATAAAACAAAACTGTGTGGTTACGATTATGCTCAATATTAGCATAAGTGGGTTGGATGGATTTTTTATTTTATTTTATTATATTTTTTTCGTGTGTGTGTGAGTATCTACTTGAGGTTTTCCATTGTTTTCCAAATGGTCTATGTGTTATTTATTTCTTCTTATCAAGTGTAAAGCCATTACAGATGGAAAGAACAGTTTTATATTGCCTTTTTAAGTTGATGTTAGTTACCTCATCCAGACTTCACAATTGCGATTTTTTCTCGAATACGTAAACAAACGTTTAGGGTTGGCAGTGAAAAACTAGGTGGGGTCGGTTAACCGGATCAAACAGTTATATTTTTAGACCTAATCATCATAGTTACAGTTACTTGGAATCATTTGACTTTATACTCAGTAGTTACACGGATTGTTCTACATATATTATGATAACCAGAATATCACCAGTAATTACATTTACCTATTTATTCTCTTTTTTCCATCATGTATTTTAACTTTGTATTTTAAACAACAAAGACAATCATTTCCTTGTTTCACTCTTGATTTCAAAAGACATTTAGAAAATATGTTTATATGATGATATATTGCACACGAGTGCGTTTCGCCTTTTCTGACTTAGGTAGAGGAAAGAAACACGAATGAATAAAAGAAGCCCGCCCACTATCGCCACCACTGCTACATGCTTCGATTTTGTATATCTATCCATTTAGCTACACGCTACATTAAGTTCACTTGTACTACCGGAGCACATAGTAAGGCGAATAGCTCAACAGACATAGATTTATGATTGGCCAGTTACCTTTCCGAACGAGATGGTTGCATTTTCTCCTCTAAACCCTGTCTGGGCTTTAAGAGCCGGGGTTAACACTATATAACACTTTGTCTGGTAGCTCAGTTTGAGAAGTTAATTTAGTATATTTTTAGACAAGGGGACGACATTGCCGAAATAGTAAATATTCAAATATTGGTCTGTGACATTATAGAAGTTGCCTCCGGTTACTAATGTGTAAAGGGAAAAAAAAGAAAATGGAATGAATGAATACAAGAAGCCCGCCCACTATCGCCACCACTGCTATATGCTTCGATTTTGTATATCTATCCATTGCAGTGTTTCCTGGTTGCTGTTACACTCTTTGGTATATATTTGAACGGTTTTCAAATACCAATTAATATAATTTCGCTGGTAATTTCGGTTTTGATTAGAATCAAAGAGGAAAAAACGTATTTTTAGCTAGACACATTGATCGAATGGATTCAAAGATTTTCGACAGTTTCACTGTTTTGCTCTATACTCTTTATGTTTAATCAACATTTTCAATATATTACTAATGTGCATGTAATCCTTATTTATATCTTCCCATAGTTCATGCATTTCTTTTATCATAATTTTATTTAAGCTGCTTACTGGCAGAAAGAAAATTTGGTTTCGTCATACTTATTATGTCATCGCCTTCCATTTTCCTTTTTTTTCCTTTACAAATTAGTTGCCGGGGGCAACTTCTATATTGTCACGGAGCAATATTTGAGTATTTGCTATTTGGGTAATTTCGTCCCCTCGTCGAAAAATATATTAAATTAACTTCTCAAATTGAGCTACCAGACAAATAGTTTTAAATAATGTTAACCCCGGCTCTTGATTCAGAGGAGAAATGCAACCATCTCGTTCGGAAAGGTAACTGGCCAACCATAAATCTATGTCTGTTGAGCTATTGCCTTACTATGTGCTCCGGTAGTACAAGTGAACTTAATGTAGCGTGTAGCTAACTGAATATTCCCTACAATGTGTTAGGTGCCGTTCACAGATCATGACACATGTACATCGAACATGACTCATCAACACGAAAGACATAATTTGTATTGAAATTTTACGAACACAAATTGAGGTTTAACCCCACAAATTGAAGTTTAGCGAACACGCAAGCACACACACACACAGATATATATATATATATATATATATATATATATATATATATATATATATATATATATATATATATATATATATATATATATATATATATATATTACTTGAATGGAAACACGAATGTGTACCCTATGCTGTGATGAATTAGATTAGCTACATAGGAATTTGAATAGCATATTACTAACAAAGTATTTCAAAGCTGTTAAAAATAGTAGTAGTGGTTTTGTAGTTGTGTTCAGCGAATCAGCCAATGGGATTTTCAAATATCTGTAATAGAACTTTTGTTTCTTTGTGTGTATGTCCTAATACATCATTTGCCACTTTCCATGTAATCAAAATACTCTCTCTCTCTTTCTCTCTCTCTTTTCTCTCTCTCTCTCTCTCTCTCTCTCTCTCTCTCTCTCTCTCTCTCTCTCTCTCTCTCTCTCTCTCTCTCTCTCTCTCTCTCTTATTTTTTTACATTAGAAATCACTGACTGAAATATGGACTAATACTGGTATGTTATGCAATATAAATTTGGTAATGATAAACGTAGTCATCCATATATCATTCCAAATTTACCAATGATCTTGTCATGAATTGTTTGTCACCAGACATCTTTCTAGATAAACTCATCAAGCATCAGTGTAACCGGCAGGTCATGTTGCAAATGGTGTTTGTGTTATTAAAACAGATTAGGTTGTTAGTTCTTTTGTCAGTAATAGTCAAGGCACAGATTGCTCTGCGTTTCATTCCCTGTCTCTGTCTCAGAAATATTTCTGTTAAATGGAGAGAAAAAACCTGTTACTATTAAGAATTGTACATATTTTTCTGCTGTTCAAGACCATCGTACAACGACCAGCGGCTGGTACAACTCTCATTGGTCTTTCAGGATTAACGACATCACATAATTCACATGCATAATACATTAATTATCATAATATATCGAAATCATATCAGAAGAATATGTATGTACATTTATATTTCTGAATCATGTAAAACTAAAACATACAAGTAAAATTATTTTTAAAAATTGGACTAACACTGTGTTTCTGTTTATCTTTGGACAGAGTGCTTTGGACATTTATGTAGGAATTACAAATGTATTCAGTTTTATAAACTTTGTAATAAGGTCGATGACTGTGGTGATGAGAGTGATGAAGACATTTGCGAAGGTACAATATTTAGATTTATTTATTTATTTATTGGTGTACCTGTCATGTGTCGTCTCTAATAATCATTACAATGTAAGTTAAAGGTTAATGAGTATACATATCAAGAAATATCATGTCTTGCTACTCCTTGTATTATATTCCTGTGATGTCACCACCAGAACGTTTCCCATAGATCCTTGCAGAAAACCCTCTCAATGACTGAACACATATCAAGTGCAGTATGATGGTTTTTGTTAAGATTTCAAGGTTGAATAACTTACCAGGGTACTATTTCATCAACCAAAATCGTAGTAGTTGATAGAAGTAATTACGCAATGTACACTAAAACCGCAAATAAATGTCTACTCGGACAGCATGACATTTACCATTTGTTGTTTGCTTCTTAGATTGCACACATAAAGATTTATTCAAATGTAGCGACGGACAGTGTATTCCTGCCACATATCGATGTGATGGAAATCCAACCTGCAACGATCGAAGTGATGAACTGAATTGCACTCGTAAGTTTTGATTGTCCAAAGATAAAAAGATATTTACATTCAAGACATATTAACTGTGACAAAGCGCCCTCAGTCAACAGACGGCATCGAATTCGATCGTATGGTGTTTGTTTCTTCATCATTCAACTCCTATTAAAACAGGGATATGGAGCACATCTTTTCATTCTGTAATATAGGTCTATACAATTTTCTAGCTTCATTATAGATACAACATATCAATTTTTCTACATTGTTTGCTAAGTCCATGTGTCTACAATTGTCTTTAAAAGTGAATAAATGAGACATTGGAAATTTAACATACCATCATTTTACCTACGTATTTTTAATTTGTCACTCTAGAAGCAAAATGAAGTATTTTAGAATCGTAATAACAATAAGATGACCCCTTCATGGACCTTACTATGTTCTCCCTGCACGAACTTGTTTGTGCACTATTTTTATCACAGTGACTATTATCATTTTTTATAATTATTTTGAACAAATCAAACCAAATCTAATGGTGATTATCAAAAGAAGGCTGTCATATTGAACAAAGTGGCAATTGAATTTAAAACGTTGCAGCTATCCTTTTCTATGCTGTTTAATGGTTTTGTGAATTATGAAATATCCCTATTCCTCCCTACCCTGCAAACACTTTCTAATAAAATTTCCAATCAAGTAATCTTCACTTCTGTAAATTAAATGCTATATGTGATCACATTTGCGAAAACTCATATCATACTTTTCAAGTCATTTACCAGTTTGTTGTCAGGATATAAATCATAAATATATTTAACAGGCTTTCTATTAAGGTCATTTGTAGAAGACTTAAATATCAATTCAAACCTGTACAAGAACACATGGTTCATCATTCCTGTAGTAGCAAGACAAAAATCAACCCCACACTGCAACACTGTTTTTTGACTGAGGACGCTCCATCGCATAGCAAATATTCGAACTCGGAAACCGGCTAATTGCACATTGAAACTATACCACCTGTTCATTGGCTGGCTAAGTAATGATATTATCATAAATACCCAATATGGGTTTTGAAAAGCACATAGCAAAATACTTGCTTTTAGCTGATTTGGTTTCTGATATTACAGATAAAACGGCATCTTTATTGACCTTAAAAAGGCGTATCCACATTCTTACTCAAAAACTGTCCTATGAAATTAGAGAACTTCTGTTCCATTGATTCCAATACTGTCTAGAAAATCGCAAACGGGTTGTAATCATCAATGGCACTACTTCAAACCGAGACAGATTGGATCAAGTGTGGAGTACCACAAGGATCTATATCGGGACCTTTCTTGATCTATATTAACGATAATTATTGACAAATCTACTGATTCTTTAAACATTCGTTTACTTGCTGATGATATCAACCTTTCCAAATACATGAAATCAACCCATATTAACCTTTCCTTTCATCCATACCCCTGGACAAAATTAACCACTGGTGCAATGCAAATAAACTTACATTTAGTATCGAAAAAAGAAATTATATGATTATTAAAATCTCCCATAAATTCTTTTGAGGAGATGACTACATCTTCCGGACCCTTTGACTTTCCGCTATAATTTCATTTCTGCATTTTATTTGCTACACCGAGAGTTTCTGTATGTTTAATGCACTTTCCACCGGCATAATCTCCATCACTATTCACAAGAGATGTGTTGTTGTTATTATAACCTGTACCCTAATTTGCTATACTTTGGTCCATGGGCAGATCCTCGGGAACTATTTCCAAGGCCCTCATCAGAATTCTGTGCTGTGTTAATTTCAAACAACGTATTTTTGTTTTCATTTCCTGGTGGAATAAAATTTAATTCAATTCAATCAAACAAAATGAAACTTATTACATGTGACCTTATTAGGCTGTGATCATAATTTGCAATGGGTGGGGTGTAGAGGGAGAAGTATCAAAACGGTGCTTCACAAGTTATTTCACGTTTTTATTTAGCATAACAAGGCAAAAATTATCAAGATTATTTGAAGTTAAAAGGAACAAATCAATTACACAAATGCTTCTGGATCATGTCTGCTGACTTGAACTTCTTTTTTTTGGGAACAGCATGCCCATATGTTCTATGTGACAATGGATATTGTGTGGATGATTATTATATATGCAATAATATTGACAACTGTGGTGATGAAAGTGATGAGAGCTATTGCCAAGGTATGAAATACCTGTTTTCGTTCACTGATGTACCTCTCATGTCTCCGGTCTAAAAAAAGAACAAAGATTCCTAGGTATACATAGCACAGCATCAAGACTATTCCCACTCATTTTAAAGTGGCACAGGCTGAGTATGGAGTTAAATGTTAGTGTCAATGAAAGTCTTCTATGACATTGCAGTTGTCTTCTGGCATTGTTAAAACATTTTATTGTATATAGTAGAGATTTCACAAAATATACTCACCACTTCATAAATGTTTTGATTTAATCTATTTTATAATTTACAATTCCTTCCATGTGCAAATACAATCTTTAGACTTTTTTGTTTTCTTTTTTGTTCTCCCGATAGCACATAACTGTGAAATAAACTTCTTTTAAATTGTGTAGTATGAATTTCCTCGACATTTTGATACGCATGATAAATTCTGCTATGCGATGATATGTAAGTTATGTTGTAATACGAGTTCTGCCAATAGTTATTGATGGTCAAGTACACTTCAATAAGTAGAATATTATGAGTACCTTTGAAAAATACAGATAGCTACAATTATGACCCACAAGTGTATAATGTTAGCTTGTGACCCTTTAATATGATATTACTATTACCTTGAAGGTGTAAACATCACATCACATATGCTACTCTCATTTCCGCCAAAATGCATCGGTGCAAAGGTAATGTTTAAAAGTTATTTAGCAAACAGACCAATGTATATGACAAAACAAAATCAATGCAAAATTTGAAATTGTCGCTCCTCCTTGAGATGTAATAGCTTAAAATTCCGTGCTTTGTGTTTGCTCCTAGATTGCACAGATGAACGTCTGTTTAGTTGTGACAATGGAGCCACATGTATTGCCTCCAATTTCCGATGTGATAGCTCGGAAAACTGCGATGATGGAAGTGATGAACTGGACTGCAGTTGTGAGTTTTAGAGTATCTTAGCTCTCGATTTACAAGTAGCTTGTCTACTGTGACAGGATCCGTGACTTTGCTAGCTCTCATCTACTATGCACTTGGAATAGTATCAACGTAAACTCGTTAACGTAGCCACACCCCCATGGCTGTTTTTAGAATAGCTGTTGAACATATTTGCATGATATTTGAATATATGTAGATTACGTCAATTTTATACTCTTGTGTTCATGTAAGTAAAGAGTGTACATTTACATAATGACTTCTCTATGATAATCAATTAGTCTGATGTAGGGTTACCACTCCACATTGCGACCACTCTTTAAAATTTCAATATTGGGTTTATGCCGACACTAATTAGCATATGCCTCGTTCATTGACTTCCGCCGAAGGAAAACGCCTACCTGCTAGTTCCAAGTGTCTATCTTTATTGTCATTAAAGTCCAAACCTACATGACGCATGCGTATTTGATGCAAATCATATTAAAGTCTTCAAGAGGTGTTACCATGCCCTAAAGACTATTCTTAAAACATTGATAATTGATCACTACGAATCTTAGTTATATGAAATGCAGACTGTCGTCTCACGTACTCGAGTACACTTGGAAACATGTGGTCTGAATCCGATATCCTTGAGAGAGTGTGTTGACCTTTCAGTCAAAGTGGGACATGCGATTATGTATATGTCATCTCTGACACTGTCACCTCCTCCTGAAGTCAGTCTCCCACTAATTGACATTAACATTTAAACAGTTGAAATGGAAACAATACCATTGACGTAGAACGAATTCTAGTTGAAGAAAGTAAAATTCAAAATATTGTCAAAAGTTGTCATTAACTTAAGAGTAAACATTTCGAAGTTACCATAAAATAGCATGAAAATAAGAAGTAATTATTACTGTTTCATATTTAGTGTTAAAAATATAAAAAGTCATGCGACCCTTGAAAACTAAAATTGCTAAAATCTGAAATTCAGAATCAGATATACACATTTCGACAACATGTTCTTCAATGAACAAATGACATCAAAGAGAAATAGAAAATGGAATCGTAGAATAATTATATCCTGAGTTGGCTATTGAATTTTGTACTTCTCAATCACATCACAAACATACCTTCGAATGGCCAGTCTTTTGCAACTATTCACACAAACATACTGATTGATCATTCATAAGGTACACGTGTACTGTTCGGGTCCCAACTTCTTTTCATTAACTCTACCAGACAAGTACATTCATCAACAGAATTCTCAGGTTTAAAATATTTGCTAGGAATTTCATATCTGCAGCACTTGAAGGTTGAACATGAAGAAATATAAATGGAAGAATCTTATGACAACATAAGTATTCCAATCCTAAAGCAATCTTACTAGGTATCTGTCTCCTAAAATCAAAGGATTACATTATTTCTTAAATATTTCATCACGTCAACACTGCAAATTGTCAGATAACAATGTCAGCATTCCATATTCGTTATCATAATCGAAATTAAATCTTTAACCCCAGAAAAAATCAGTATTATGAAAACAATTTGTGGCGCAAAAATTGTGTGATAAGTGATTTATGTCAATGATTTCGTCTGTGTTTAGTAAAGTCAAAATTAACCAGTCAGTTATATCCAAGTAATCTAAGTCCAATAACTTGTGATTTCACTCTGGCATCAACTATCGAGAACACTAGTCCTATTAATGTCTATCCTTAAACATGCAACTGGCGGTGCCTAGGACCATTTTTGCATATGACTGACTATGTTTTGAGGTGGAGAACTTGTGATGACTCACTGGCAAGTAATCACCAAAATATAAACATTCCCTATATCTGGGTTTTTCACATGCAAATGCCGCATGTTTGAATAATCCTGAATGACACACAATCTAAGCAGCTGTTTGCAGGGGAATTAGTCTCGTTTGGAGAGGTGTTTTGATTCTATGAAACAAACAGACTGATTTTCAACTAATTTGTGTATCAAGTTATCATCCTACGACATTCACAAACAATTTGTACATGATACATGACCTGTGTGTTTCTCGAAGCACAGAAAAAATGCTGAAAACAAGACCCAGAAGCTAGAGCTCTGTACAGCAGTTTGAATTTCCCGCATTTGCATAGATTAGCCATAATCCTCTTTATATAGGGCAGTTGTCTTTAAGTTACACCAACTTAAAGAGCCAGTTGTTACATTCATCAACAAAAGTCATTGTCATTGTTCAAACATTACAGGCATCTCAGCTGTTTATCCCTTTTTAAGATTTGACACCTTCAGTATGTTAACGACTTGTACAGAACTAGTTAGCAATTGAATATACAATTTGAATCAATACCACTAGAAATTATGCACACAGCTCAACTGATAATGGTCTTTTCTCATCGAGTATCTGGGTGCAATGTTTGTATCTGTAAATGATTACGAACAATTTTGTTTGCCCTTTGATAAGGGACCGGACAGAATTTATCTCTGATTTGGTTTTTTTCCTGCCCCCCCCCCCATCCACTGTGACCAAAATTTCACAGCCCCCCCCTTTCAAAAGTATAAAAATTTCATGCCCCCCCCAATAAAAAAAGAAAAAGAAGTGCACAATATCCTGCCCCCTACAATAACTAAAAAGAGTACAATTTTTTTTGTTACTGTAGCACAACTGTAATATTTCTTTTGGTACTACTATTATGTTACTATTTCAGCCCAAACAACTTAGTAGTTGTAGAGGAAGGTTTTTAGAAAACAAAACAAAATAAAACATTTTGACTATACATGTAATCATACACATGTGGTATAATCTTGCTAATTCCCCAACTAGACACCATAAGTAGTCATCACTTAATACCAAGGCATTTGATGTGGTGGTTTTAACTGTCATTCACTGATACATACACAGAAACACAGACACACATTCATATGCGAAAGAGAAAAGAACAATTAGTCAAGCAAAAAGACTGTTGTTAACTGTTTTTAGTGAGCAACTTGTGGATAAGGTTGTAGGAAAATACGGCCAGAAGGCAACTACCAAAGTTAGTGCAAAGTCACTGATGAAAAAAACACTTAACACCACGCAGACATCTAAATGCTTTACAATATCTAGTACAGATAGATGCATTTGATGATCCTTGATGGTAATTACACACTGAACCTGTTTCCACAGTGCTAAAATGTATGTATATATGTATGTATGTATTTAATACATAAATGAAAGTGTAGACATTCAATATTAAAGGCGATATCAAGTGCTATCTCATGCAATGCTAAATTTTCTAACATATTAATTTTTTTCAATGACAAAATATTTCGCTGCCCCCCCTTTCAAACCATGAGAATTTTCATGGTCCCCCCTTCAAACCTCCCATTTTTTTCATGCCCCCCCCCCCCCGAATTCTCCCCAGCCCCCCCCCCCCCCCCGCGCCGTAAATTCTGTCCGGTCCCTAATTGGAACCGATGCACGTTTGAGGACCTCTAATTCGGCTTTGTTCAGATTCTGACATGGTTTCCACGAGTTTTTGTCGGATAAAAATCTGGCCCACTTGATAAGATATTGCAATTGACCATTTCTGTACAGTCCCTTTACAATTTTCTCTATACCAAAATAGTCATCATCGTTGTCTTTGCCATTACTTCTTCAATTTTGAGTTGCGTGCTGCATTTCCCCCATTTTTGTTACGTTTTCGCACTATTAAAAACCAAAATTGCCTATCGTGTAAATTTAAAATGTAATCGTGCAGCACGATATCTATTTTCGAAAATGTTGATCGTGCTGCACGGTTACATCTTTGGTTTACACGATCGACAATTTTGTTTTTCAATCGTGAATATCCATCATACAAGTATTTCTTCAAATACGTCGGCTTTTAAATATATCATCCATGCTACATTTTTCATGATAGGCATTTTTGGTTTTCAATGTTGAATATCTATCGTGCAAGCATTTATTGGACAACGTTGGCTTTTTAACATCTCAATACTACTGAACGACACCTTGTTTTGTCTACACGAATGGCGTTTTTGGTTTTCAATCGTGTCAAAACTGTCTTCGCAATCATTTCTTCAAATACGACGGCTATTTAATTTGAGAATAAAATAACAATATTTCCGATAACAAGGCCTCAGAGAATAGGGTAGGTAGGTCAGGATTAGATTTATTTTATTTCATCTTTTTAATTGAAAAATAAACCTAAATTCAAACAAAATGTAGATCGGAATACACCCCTTCTGTGATAGTTTGTATCACTTGGGAAACAAAACAGACGTGTATGAAGGTCAAGAAGATAAAGAATTTCTGCACTTATGATTTCATTTTTTTTTTACACAATATACATATTTGGTTGTCCATCGACACCATGCCAAAAATGTCTATAGATATTTTCTTCAAATACACATCGCCTTTTTCAAATGTCGTTCGTTCTGCATGATTACGTTTTTTTGTCAACATCATAGACATTTGTATTTTCAATAGTCCCTACAATGTCTATCGTGTAAGTATTACTTAGACTACATCGGCTTTTAAACATGTTATTGTAAACACCGCCTATTAGCCATTTTTGGTTTTCAATTGTGCCTGAAATGTCTATCAAGAAAGCATTTATTGGACTACAGCGCTTCTACCATCAATTATAGTCTTGTAATGTCATGATTTATGCAAGAAGTTTAGCTCTACATCTGTGAATTTTGCGAGGAACTATGTCGGAAACAACATCTATTGCAGATCATTAATAACATCAGCAAACTCATGCCCATGTTCGTTCTGTTGATTCAGTTCATCTTTTTTACATTAGGTGTAGAATTTAGGGACTGGACAGAAATTACGGAGAGGGGGATGTTTTTAGGGGATGGGTCACTATTTTTTGCGCAATGGATTGGGGGGTCACTGAATTTTGTGCATGCATTTAGGTGTGGGTCACTGATTTTTATGCAATACTAATAAATAAAATCGCGAAAAAGAAATAGAGGATGCGGAAACTAACATCAACTTAAAAAAGACAATATAAAACTATTCTTCCAATCTAATAAACAACACAGAAACCATTTGGAAAACAATGGAAAACTAGACACTCACACATGAAAAAAAAAAAATAATAAAAAATAATAAAAAATATCCCTATCCAACCTATTTCAAAGTTGAATGTAATCGGAACCACACATACCTTTTTTACGCCTAATCATAATTATTTTTAAATAAAAGAATAAAGGGAACATTTATATATACTTCCTGACTAAATCCTTTTAATTTTGATTTCGTCTATTTATTTTGAACAGCTTGTGATGGATTTTTGTGTGACAGTGGAAAATGTATTTCGTCTCTCAAGTTTTGTGATAATACTGATGACTGTGGTGATATGAGTGACGAAAATCCTTGTCAAGGTAATATATACTTGTTTTTATTGCAGATACACCTGTCTTGTATCATCTCCATGTATTATAAATTATCAAATGTTTACTGTTGTATTTAACCCTCTAACATTATAATTACAACATCTAGACTTAACTATCCCATGGAAACTATATAATCGACTTATTAATTTACTTTTATTGAATGATTTATTCACTGACAGATGTTAGTACCTTGTAGGTGGTTTGTTTTTCATCATTCAGTCTAGGAAAACACTAGTGCCTATGGGTTCTCGGCAATTCGAAATATTTGGCTCATGATTTGAGCCAAATTAAACCTCAGAAGCGGTCGTTTACTGAGTGAATTAAAACATTTCTCGCGGCTTCGCCGCAATAACTTCTAGACCATAGCTTCACTGATAAGTTAGATGAGAGCCATGTGAATGCATTTGTATAAGTGTGTCTTCCTCTGTCTGTCTGTCTGTCTATCTATCTGTCTGTCTGTCTGTCTGTCTGTCTGTCTGTCTGTCTGTCTGTCTGTCTGTCTCATTCTCTCTCCAGTCTCCGTCTTTATGTCTCTGTGATTTTATTCTAAATAGTATATCGTCAATGAATTTTAGTTCGCGTTGAAAGAGTGACCTACTTAGGACAATAGATAGCCAGGTTCAGGGGATACATATCAACAAGCTAGTGTGCGTCATTGATGTTAGCGAGCAGCATGCATGCCATGTACTTGTGAGACAGCACAACAGGGGTGACATTACAAGAAGTAACAGCCATGTATAGTAGCGTCGACTTTTCGTGGGGGTGTCATTTTGATAGGAAGGTGATTTCAAAGGAAGGCCTCTGATGTGTACGGTGGACGAGAAGGACATTTCCGCGCTCTCAATGATTGGGCGTTCAAAGCAATTTCCGCGCTCTCAATGACAGAGTTCAAAGCAATTTCCGCGCTCTCAATGACTGAGCGTTCAAAGCAATTTCCGCGCTCTCAATGACTGGGCGTTCAAAGCAATTTCAGCGCTCTCAATGACTGAGCGTTCAAAGCAATTTCCGCGCTCTCAATGACTGAGCGTTCAAAGCAATTTCCGCGCTCTCAATGACTGGGTGTTCAAAGCAATTTCACCGCTCTCAATGACTGGGCGTTCAAAGCAATTTCCGCGCTCTCAATGACCGAGTTCAAAGCAATTTCAGCTCTCTCAATGATAAGAGTTTCAAAGCAATTTCTGTGATGTCAGACATTTCCGCAACAGAAACGATTTCTCTGTCAGAAGCGATTTCCCAGACGTACAGAAGTGGAATCCCCACAAGTCACGTGTTAGTGACATATGTTTCATGTGTACGAACCGGACGTCTTCGTTAATATCCCGTCGATCATCGGGCATGACGTGGCACATTAAATCGATAGCCCCACTTTGAGTACGAGGAATTCACACATAGGGTATAATAAACTATCATGTCAGAAAACTGGTTTAATAATATTCTAAGCTCGGCAACCTTGTGATCATAGTGGTCTGAGGTTTAACACAAACGTATAGTAATGACTATGTTACGTCGATTCACCCAAAATGTGCTGGAAAGGGGTAGGGGTTTTGTGCGAAGTGCCGTCTTAAGTATTAAGATCAAGGGTCTCGAGCTCTGTAAGTTTTTGGGTATGTGGAATGTATAGAGTTTGGGTTTACCGTTTGGATTTGGAAGTCTCAGCAGAGTCATCTTATTTTATTTTACACAGTCTAGTTTAATACGCAGCCGGCCCCTCCCCATCCCCGTCTAGGTAACAACACAAATATATTTAAACTGTATAACATCGTCGGTATGACATCACAATAAATACATTTGATTGAAAAAATAATGCCGACGATAACTCACTACCTAAAAACAATTCTTGTATAATGTACAAACAACCGTCACTGTATGGGATGGATGGCTGGTGTCAGTTAGTCATGCAATATGCGCCAGAAACGAGGTCCCACCCCAAACATCTGATTACAAATTTACAATTTATTTGTACATTTAGGACGTCCAAAAGGATATGTTCATATTCCAACGCTATCTGTTACTTGTTGTCTTTGCTTTCCTTTGATCTTCGCTTTGATATCATTTTTAGTAAACAACCTGCAAACTTCATAGAAACTGTAGATAGTACGAGTAAAAGGTGTCCCTAACTTTCCAGTAAAACGTTGAAACGTGAAACGTTGTTTGTGGTTTGATTTTGATTGCGTTTCAAAAAACGAAAGTTCGAATTTCGATATCAACACCTAAAACACTAAGTTCCAAATTCACATGTAATTTCAAATGTTGATTGTTTAAACACGTATTCATGGTTCGAAATTACGTCAGAAACGAATCACATCATATCTGGATAGATTGGGATTTCACTTGGACGTCGTTAGTCACGCACCTAGTCAGTATGCAGACAGAGTATCGAGGATAGACTTCACGTGTTGTCATCAGAATGTTGAAACAACTATTCCAACATTGGTTGCAGTCAGTATATATGAAAGTTATCAAGAATTTGATATTTGTGTAAGATGAAAGGACTATGATGTTGTGATTATTGGTAACAGGACACTACGCCCCCAGACAAACAACCCGTAGGATAAATGCCCCCAATCACGCCTACAAATACACATACACTTTCATTTCAAACATGCTGATAAAGACTGAAATATTGATAATGAAATGAAATTTTAGAAAAAACGACGTGCGATAAACATGGGATTTGATTTCTAAATAAACAGTTATTAACTCATAAACAGGACCACTTTCGACCATGCCCTAGTATGTAATTATCCCACCTGAGGCCTTTCTCCGAGGGCATTTTTTTCGGGGGGGGGGGGTGCCATAGAACCGTCATTATTATGTTAAAGAGAAAAAAATAGTGTGACGAACTCGTGGAAAGTACACGAAAAACTCTGATATTTAACACCTAATAAAACACTAGAATAGATTGCCTACGAAAGCTAATAAGTGGTAGCGTTAGCAAGCCTTCGATAAGCGTGAAAAACCCTCTCCGTCACACCAAGCTGTTCGATTGACCTTGGGTATGGCAGAACATACACTATATAAACTTGAGTACAGACACATTCGCCAAGCCAGCGTCTCTAGACTACGGCACAACCCAAGAAACCTGAAATATCACGACCAACTCGTGAAAATAAACGCCTCAACCTCACGGAGGCATACTAGAAAACGTTTCCCTAAAGGAAGAAGTAGGTTTTAACAGAAGAGAGAGAGAGAGAGAGAGAGAGAGAGAGAGAGAGAGAGAGAGAGAGAGAGAGAGAGAGAGAGAGAGAGAGAGAGAGAGAGAGAGAGAGAGAGAGAGAGAGAGAGAGAGAGAGAGAGAGAGAGAGAGAGAGAGGGGGGAGGAAGAAAAGTGTTGCTATAGCTACCTGACCAAGACTCCACCCCTCAGCAACTGACTGGCATATGAAAAGTGTGTTTCGAATAAAACACGGGATATCTAGACCTGAAGTACTGGGAAAAATCAGACGAGCCAAATACAGGCACCCGGGGCGTGACACCCACAAGCTTTCCGCAACAACTATCTGTGACAATACCTGTTACTATAGTTATCTCTGATAATATCTGTTACTATAGCTATCTCTGACACTACCTAGTACTATAGTTATCCCGGACAATGCCTGTTACTGTTACGGCATTAAATCTCCCAATACTAGAATGTATTTCGTGCAACTCTAGAATGTATTAAATGCATTTATTACAAGCTCCCTGGACCGTCCGCCCGGTCTTAGAATGTATTTCGTGCAGTCAGAGAATGTAAAAAATGATTTCTAACTTCTGTTTAAAAAAATGTAAAACGTGCATGAGTTAAATGTAAAAATGTATTTCCTGCATTTCTGGCCATGGATGCAATACCTGTTACTATAGTTATCTGTGACAATACCTGTTACTATAGCTATCTCTGACAATACCTACTGTAGTTATCAATGACAATGTGTACACACAGGCACCGTCACTGTGTCCACAATTTTTACCAGTTACATGTACTTCCGGGTCACTAATAACACGTGACTTGTGGGGATTCCACTTCTGTACGTCTGGGAAATCGCTTCTGTCAGAGAAATCGTTTCTGTTGCGGAAATGTCTGACATCGCGGAAATTGCTTTGAAACTCTTATCATTGAGAGAGCTGAAATTGCTTTGAACTCTATCATTGAGAGAGCTGAAATTGCTTTGAACTCGTTCATTGAGAGCGCGGAAATTGCTTTGAACGCCCAGTCATTGAGAGCGCGGAAATTGCTTTGAACGCCCAGTCATTGAAAGTGGTGAAATTGCTTTGAACGCCCGGTCATTGAGAGCGCGGAAATTGCTTTGAACGCCCAGTCATTGCGAGCGCGGAAATTGCTTTGAACGCTCAGTCATTGAGAGCGCTGAAATTGCTTTGAACGCTCAGTCATTGAGAGCGCGGAAATTGCTTTGAACGCTCAGTCATTGAGAGCGCGGAAATTGCTTTGAACTCTGTCATTGAGAGCGCGGAAATTGCTTTGAACGCCCAATCATTGAGAGCGCGGAAATGTCCTTCTCGTCCACCGTAGATGTGTGCTTGTAGATTTCAAACGCAGATGCCAGGAAGTAAATGATTATAGTAGTCAGCCACGGTGCAGTCGTATGTGCTTTATGTAGTTCAACACACATGGGATGCAAGTGTGTAGTGTGAAGATAAATATATGTTTTCAGTAGGATTGCTAACTTTTATTTCAAACTTTGTATCCATTTATTAGTTTACGCTATTCACACCATACTATTTAAGTTTCTCGATCAATCAATCGCCTATGACCAATTTTATCGACAGATGTTGGCAGGATCCATCCCACTTTGATTTATTGTAGAGTGGAATTTTTCTTGTGGGTTGTCTTTTTCGCGTCGGCGAAATGTTTAATTATGTGTAAACAATGTTATGGTCACTAATACCTGGAAGTATTTGAGTTCTGTTGATTTGAGTTGGTCTATTGGTAATAAAAAGATCAAGTGTATTGCCAAGTCTAGTTGACTCATTAACTATTTGACATAGACTATTATCATTGATGATATTTAGGAACTCTGTGTTGAGGTTTGTTTATGTTGATTTTGGTCTGAGGATCATGTTTTTCCAATACCATCGTGACAGATTAAAGGACGGCGTTGTTCGTTTTACCGGTAATTCTTTTTTGAGATGTGTTGACAGCCTCGATAGTTACATTATCAATCAGCCTTTGCCTGGTAGCAAGCTCCGATATACACGTTTTTACTGTTTTTGTTAATAATAATTTTGACTAATATCATTACAAGTCCTCCCTCTTCGAACATTTCCTCGTGTGTACTGGTAAGTTCACTGTTTATCGCGATGATAAGACCCCACCAACGGTTGTATATCTAGCATGCCTATATACTGTGTAATGATCTGGGTTGATGTATTCTTAGTTGCAATACCACTAACCACAGAGTTATTACTTAATGTAGGATGGATTAGAAAGCATTCAACGACAAATCTTGAGGGAAATACAAATAACAGACAGAGAACGAAGTTTCTCCATTCTCTCAAAAAAATAGTTTAATGGAATCTGCTGACTAGCAAGACCCCACACGTGGTGTCCTCTCCCACGCTGTCACGTGGTGACGACATACAATCCTCCGTTACAGGCTTGTATGAGCAATACTCGACACATTGATACTTATTAACAACTAAAACTTATACTCAAAAAGAGAACGGGGTAGGTTACATAAAGATTGGCAGTTTACATTGTTGATTCGTAACGGTCAGCATCTACTGTTTGCTTTTGGTTTGGATCTGATAGGTGAAGATGTATGCATAGGTTCATGGAAAACCTGAGGATCACAGGAAGCCATCGAATCTGTACTTGAGATACTGGACTCGCTGAGGTTTTTAAACCTGTCATTGGTATCAATGCCATGGAGATCAAACAAAACTGAACTGTAATTTGGTCCATTGCATTTAAGACAAGTCAATACAACGTTGGTATCACCTATTTTTTTCGAACGTTGAGTCATGGATGATTTGGCAATGAACATACGTATCATGAATCGCACTCTTCACACATAAGGCCTTTGTGATCCCCAGTTCACATGAGCCTTACAAGAACTACATATAGGCATCAGCAATGGACAAATCAGAGTTGTTGAAACAGACGCATTTTGAGGCCTTGGTTATATATTTTGACGTCACTTGAAGTCTTAAGTGGTGTCATAGCAATTTCAAGTAGACTTGATTTATATGACCATATCTGTTTTCACTGGAAAGCACCGTTCTCATAATCGATAGACCTGCAAGGGCAACACGTTTAGACTGAATGAATGTGTCCGTCTTTACTGATGAGGATTGCCTACACAGCATTATAGTTCGCAAGTGTTGCACCAAGGAACAACATCCTCACTATCAAGCAATATGTGATGTACATATATCAGCAAACAGGTAGCGATGCGATGTGACAGTGGTTACATACTGCAGGGCGAAAATTCATTGAAGATGTTATTTTTGACTAACTGAAGCAGACGTACGGGTTTCATGTCTCCAGGATGCGCAGAGCTGTTCCTGGAGGAATGAGTGTCAATTCAGATTGTTCATCCCAAACATTAGAGGACTTTCGTGGCTAGAAAATGACATTTGTCGACAAGCTGCTTGTTTAGAGTGATGCAAATGCCAGGTACACACGTCAATGGCTTCTTTAAAATTCAGTAAAAATTACACGAGCATCAAAAATAATGAATAATACTTGTGTATACTTCTTTCCCTCAAAATTGCTCATAAGCATGAATTAAAAGAAATTGGGAATATGTAAACAATACAATGTGTGTGATAGGCAGGAATTTGATTTTGATAATTGACCTTGTAGGTCATGGTCAATATCAATGGTCAAGGGCGCCAAAGATAGATTGTGTATGATAATATGGGAGGAGACAACTGAATTGAGTGTCTGTGTATTATAGTTTTTGAGTTCTGCCATAAATATAGATTTTCAAATACAAATATGGCCGCCACTCAATTAAATTTGCATATATCAAAAGACAAATTGTCGTGCATATGTTCCACATGATATGTCACCTTTGAGTCATGTTTGAAAAAATATTGCAGGTCTGAGAAACGTATTACAGATGGGCGGATGCACGCACACACGCACGGGCCGACGGACGGAGCCCACTTTAATAGCACCGGGGGGGGGGGGGGCGCTAAAAACAAAACAAATGCAGATCTAAAAGGGGATTAGCTTTTACTTAAAAGCATAAGACCTTATTAAGCATTCTTTATTTTCTGTTTCCATCATAGATTGCACACATGAATCTCTATTCAAATGTGACAACGGTGAATGCATATCTAGTGTTGGTTCCGTGTGTAGTACACGATATAGTCCAACCTGCTCTGATGGAAGTGATGATATGAATTGCAGTTGTAAGTTTTTACACAGCACAAGTAGATTATATTTGGCAATTAGGCAAAATCTTAAGAGTACGACATTTGAATTTCACACATTGACATGCAAAACAAATTTGTGCGTGTAGCTTTAAATGTATAGGTAATGTAGTAAGAATGCAAACTACAAACTTTATGTAATTTTGTACAGAGTGTAAATAAACAAATACCAACAACTGTAAGCCCATTAACATATAAATAAAGATGGTTTTCGCCGTTGTACTTATCTGTATGCGGATGAAATAAATTAGTACAAAACACGGCCGTAAAAATCCAACCATGTTTTGAATTAAGTATGCTTCATCATGGTCTTCAATTCGTAGACACAAATGACTGCAACACTGAAGGCAAACAATGTGAAATCGGCTCACAACAATTTAAATACACACATTTAAGACACAAGTAAGAAGAAAGGAATAAACTCTTTCTTTCTTTTTTGTATTTTTTATCTTTATGAATTAAATAAACAATATATAATAATATAACTGGTACCTTGGAATACAGATAACCTGGGCTGTTCATTTTCACTTCATTCAGCAGGCGATGTGACAAATGCTAGTGACATCCCAAGTTGACAGCTCCTTGAATATGAAGCGTTGGAGACTGTTTTGTCTTTAATAGCTGAAACATGTTTGTGAAATTAAGAATGAATAAATCGAAAATCACTGTTTTTAAACTGTCTTAATTAATTTTTCTTTTCGGTTTAACACTGGACAGCGTGTGATGATGGATTTGATAGAACAAGGCATCTATGTGAATCTGGACACTGCGTTGAGGGTTATAATTTTTGTTCTAATGGAGAAGATAAGTGTGCAGATGGGACTAATTATTGCCAAGGTGTGCAATATTTGTTTTCATTTGCTGATGCATCTGTAATGTATCATATAGCTAACACGATTCAAATGTTTATAAGTGTACATACCAAATAGTTCCACCTAAACTCAATATAGTGGTGACCAACAATTATTCTGCCACAGCCATTTTTCTATTAACACATACCAGTATAATGCTACTCATTCTAAAGACATCCTATTAACATACAGACCAATTTAGGAGAGAAAACACAACATTTCAAAAGCTAATAAAGGAGTACATTTTCTTCTAGCTTACGAAATGATGCATTATAGATTTACATTGTAGGTTTCTTTTTTCCATAGATTGCACACACGAATCTCTTTTCCTATGTGACGATGGAAGCCGATGCATTAGTTACTCCTTACGATGTGATGCGAATGATTTTTGCGCTGATGGTAGCGATGAAATGAATTGTACGAGTTGTAAGTTTTAGGCTTCATTTTCTACGTATATAACAATAGATAAATAGATATTTAATTCCCCTTACAAGTAACTCACTGTAACATTGAACACTGAAACCGCCCTTCCTGTTTAAGTGGTTAATATGAATTGTTATCTGTCATAGAATAGATTCTCCTAAACTATGGAATTTTACAACTTCAATCCGAAATCCGGAATATTCATAGGGAGCATTATCTCTATACTCACACAACTGTATCATGTCATATTTGCTAAAATACAAAGCTTGTCATCTTCAGTAACACGACAATAGCTTGTGACCACACTGGATAAATACAAACAATTACTAGGTCGCATCATACTTTGTACAAAGTTTCAGACAATGTTATACTTCAATAGCACAAATATTTTGAGTTAGTGAGTACATGTGTTATTTAGTATGTCAGGTACTCTTTCTATTTTCTTCAGGGTAAACTGTGGTATTGAGACTTTAGGAATTTTAGATAATAATAAACGCCACATGGCTCATACTGACCAATTGTTTTTTATTTTTACTTTTTATCTTAAAGCTGATATAATTCCAACTATAGACGAACCCGCTGAGATTATCCAATGTGATATCAATCAAATGTCAGTCGTTATTACAAAGAATTGGTTGATGGATAAGTTAGATCTCACACATGTAGATCCAGCTGACTTCCATTTGGAAGACGAAAGTTGCATTGGTAGTATGTCAGGTGACATGCTTGTGTTTGCGACAATGCTTTACAACTGTGGCACTACATCATTGGTAATATTTTAAAGTTTATATTGTAATTTTAATCATTCTAATTGCGTCAGAGTAACTAATCGGGAAATATAGCACTGTATTCCACACATCGAATAATAGTCAGAGCTGTAAAGCAAACCGATTGTTTACTTTCGAGAAATATTGTTATCCGATGTTTTAGGAGTTGGGAATAATTTGGTGACATGTATGACATTATTGAGATATGGTCTCTATTCTCTTCAATAGCTATTACCGAACAGCAACAACATCAGTTACACGAACATGGTTTACTCTAATAGAGGAACAGAGGTCACTGAAATGACTTGTGTTTATCCACTGCAGTATGATCTTGAAGCCATTCACATCATCACCAATCCTTGGTAAGTAACATTAAATTCATTTATGCCATCCCCAGTCCATGGCGAGTGCAATTGAAGCCACTTATTTTTAGTAGTACGTGTAGATTACTATTTAGTATGCAGTCTGACTAGGTTTCTTTCTGCCAAAAACATGTTATGAGCTCAACATATGTTTATGTTGTTGATGTTGTTATTGTTGCTGCTGCTGCTGCTGCTGTTGTTGTTGTTGTTGTTGTTGTTGTTGCTTTATTTGCCGTCCGTTGTTTGCAGATGTTTGTTGTATTGTTTGATTTGGTTTGTTAGTTTTTGTAAATTAGACTACTAAATTGCGTTAATATGTGACGTGTTACAGATTGTTATACTTTGTAATATCTGTCCTTTTCAACCTCTTACAGTGATATCCTTATTCACTACATGGGATTTGGTACCTACAATACGTCAGCAACTCTCTACACCAATGAGTCCTTTACTGCTCCCCTTGACCCGGCTACTGACTTCCCTGTTGAAATCTGTGATGGAACCTTGATATATTTTGGTATCACTGTTGACAACGACGACGACCTTTTGGAAATGCTTGTGAAAAACTGCTTCATCTCAATGAGTAACGATCCTGGGAATCCTAAATATTATTATATCACTGATGGGTATGTATACTTCTTCAGTTATATTTTTATTTGGAAGTAGACTAAATTTGAAGTAGACACCATCTTTAAATATAAATTCAAATTGTATTAGCTTAAAGCAAACTCGAATGGTTAACCTGAAAGTCAATTTTTGCAAATCAATGATCCTATATTAGTTACTTGAATTACCTAACATGACTGTATTCGCCTCATAGAATTCACATCCACAATATTTACATAGATTGAAATAACAAACAAGTCTTGTATTCATACGTTGATACAGTTACCTGCACTGGCTGCAACATGGATTTTTGTTCATAAAACAACCAAATCTTCATTCTCTAAAATTGTTGCGCCTTATAAAGAAAAAAACATTGTACCTAAGCCTGTTAATTATACGTGATTTTTATCAGTAACTATTGTAGTGACAGGTTCCATTTTGGAAAACTTGGTTTCGAATATGTATCCATATTAGTTTGACTTGCCTCGATACCTATACATAGTAGTTCTCATTAGGTGTTCAATATTCATGGATACACAAGCTAGGTCATACTCTTTCACAGCAATCGTCAAGTATTCTGTAATGGCGTGTCTCATAAGCGATTACATTTTGTGTGCAAGTTTCCTAATTTATTTGTTGAGAACAATTGAGAAGTAAATATATTGAGTAAAACGGTTTCTTAAAATAGCCCAGTTGCAACTAGAGTGCAACTTTAAATATGAAACCAATGTAGAATAGAAGAATGTTGCTTATAAAGGTACTGATAGTCTTATTCGATTGAAGATTGATGTAACAGATTACAAACACATTTATAACCTAATGAATAATCCACGTCTGCATTTATTTTTCAGTTGCCTTGTACCTGACTATGTGTTTGAATACGACGTTTCACCCACTAATGAATTGGAGAAACATTATGGTATTGACGTCTACGATCTTGCTAATGGGGACAACATAACGGTTGACCAAGATATTGATCTGTACCTCCATTGCTCTGTTGTGTTGTGTAGGATAAATGATGTTGGAACACCATGTGATCTGGTATGTAGTCAGTTTACTGACAATCTCTCCACATGACGGATTCTTTGCATTAGCAATTCGAGTGCAACTTCCCCGACTTGGTGAACCAGCAAGTCGGGTGTCATAAAAATTGTTTGCATCTCTAAAGCTATTTGCAATGTCACTGATAATGGGTCAGTAAAACTGATAACAACTGATATGACATAAGGGGCTTCACACTTAGATATTGAGCTTAGCCTTGCCTGATGTGTTATGTAATAGTGCTTTATCACATTTGTAAATATTGCCAAACATTATGCAGTGATAAGAAAGATAAGAAACCCCACTTCCTTAGCTAATGGCTTGACTCTGTAATGAGCCACTCATATACGAATTTGTGTGTTAGTGAATTATGACTATCTTTTTGCCTCAGCAATGGTATAATGACTTAGAATGTGATCTACAACAACACATACGATATGCATGGATGTATAATTGGCCGCTTGCAAATCAATTTAAGTCTGTCTTAAGATCAGACGCCTGAAGGTGATATTTAACAATTAATAATGTTGCCAAGATATTCAATTTTAACAAAGTAATACAACATTATATATATATATAAACAAACAATATATAATATATATATATAGTTTTGGTGGTTTTGCGCTCTGCCACTGCGGTATAGAGCACTGTCTTAGCAGATTGATACTCACCGAGTAAATATGTATATATATATATATATATATATATATATATATATATATATATATATATATATATATATATATATATATATATATATATATATATACATATTTACTCGGTGAGTAATATATATATATATATATATATATATATATATATATATATAATGTGTGTGTGTGTGTGTGTGTATCATACTTTCTTTGCAATGCAATGGAGGCTTCAATAACAACATTCGTGTTGAAATGTTTATATCGATATTGCATCACTTACTATCCACAGGGTTGTACCAACAGTCCACAACGACGAGAATCTCTAAATAGAGTCGATGGATCTAGTCAAACAATCGTAACCCACGGGCCATTCACTTCTACTCCAGGAAAGGGGTAGGTTTTTATGTCAACTAGTACTTTAAACAATGATACTACCAAACCAGAGAGACTATAGAGTTTTAGTTAGGCAACATGATGTTGTTTACACCTAACACACCCTTTCATTGTTGAGAATTACATCAACAAAATCCAGGCACTGATAACGCGCAGACACGCACATGGAACGTTAGTTTTTATCGCACTGTGAACTCACAAAAAGTTCTGTTTTAATCTTCCTTGTTTCATTCGACAGTGATGCTAGTATTGCTTTGTGTTCACATTGATATAATATGTATCATTTTGTATGCTTATACGTGCCGCCAAATTGAGACTCTATAGTCACTCTGGTTTTGTAGTATGTAGATGCCTGGCGTTCAAAATCTACAGATATCATTCATGATACTTCAGTCTTTAGTGAATCGTCGCTAGTCGTTGTTGTTTTTATCCATATAAAAATTTACTTTTCAAACATCCGAATATAATACTATATATAATTGTATTTTCATAAAGTCAAACTTAAATTGAAATCATTGTTGAAGTGGTAATGACACTAAATATTAAATGATTCTACAACTCTCCATTCATGCATTTAAAATTTTGCCGCCAATATTATGTAAGTAAATGAAATCAAGAATTTCTCTGAACTTCATTTTAATTTCTTTACAGCTGCGACAAGTGAAGAAACCAAACATCTTAATACTGGCAACATAAACAAGACACCGTTAAACGACACAATTCAAGGAAGATCTCTGCGAGTCACAATTCAACACAGTGATAATACCCCAATTTTATTGATATAGTTATACATTCATAATATCGGCCACTTGCCAATTTGAAAGTTAATAAAAACAGACTCTACAGATTTTGGGACGAAATCAAGTGAACCGCGGAGAATTTTTTTCTTCGTTTTCTCAATTATATATAACTTCGCTTTTAATAGCAGCGAATCTTTTCGTTTAAACACGTTATTACTTTATCCTCCATCTTGGCATTTCAAATATTATCATTTACTTTTGAAATAAGTTGTACAACTTTAATAGGACGTCTACAATGGATGTTGCTATAAAAATTCAGATATTCCACTTAAACTTTGGCTGTGAGCATTATACATGGAGATGACAGACCGATGAAAATAGCAGCAGCAAAATGGCTCAGATTATTTTGAAGAGAAAGCTTCAATACACGTGAATCAACTTATGTTTTACAGTAGAAATTAAAATAAACAGGTTTAATGGTCATACCATTGTATTAAAGGACACATCCAGCGAGTATTATCAACAGAAATGAGTGATTATTATCCTTCCGTCAACTATTCTAACTAATGAACCACTATGTGTTTGGGACAATCAGATAAATGCAATAAACACTGAGTATGAAATTCAACTAACCCAACATATGGATTTTGTCATATTCATTCATACACTATTGACACATTTTCAATGTCTCAGACTAGTTTTGTGCAGTTCATATTATGCTAACAAATGTAGTGTGCTACTCTTTGAAGGAAAGTATTCATTGTAATGAGTGTTAATATATAAAGCGGTTTAATGTGGCTTTTAATACATCAAGTTTAACCATAAATACCAACTACATTTTACATTTAAGTGTTTCAAATATTTCAAAAAAAAACCCCAACAACATTGTATTGGTGATGGGTTTATTTCATGTCTTCTTCATTGTGGTGTTGGTATCAATAAAAGCATTATAAATTCAACTATAGAATCCCGTGGTTGTCTGTTTAGTTGATATGATTGTGTAATATGCTTATCATTACACAGTTTATTTTCATATTTACCAATCTCTCTTCTCATAAACTCATCAGTATTCTTGAAAACAAACGTCATACTTGTCAAACAAAAAACACAACCTTTTGTGTTTACTGTAATTGCCTAACAACCATTGGTTATAGGGTGAAGCAATTTTCAATTGTTCTACATACTGGGAAATGTGCCTGTTCCGAGGTTTATTGAGTATGACAACAGAAGTTCTTCTAATAAGCACTGCCTTCTTGTCTGCCTTAAAAATGCACCTTACGTGTTTATCAGTTCGGTGGTTACTATGTATGCTTACTGCCTTTCATCCACATCATCAAGGCAGGCAAATTTCAAACCGATGTTCAATAGCTGACGGTCAGCCTTACCTCACGTAACCCTACGTGTCTTTCCGACCACAAGCTAAAGCCTGTATGGTCAACACTGTCTCATCCTCATTCACGGTTGTCTAATTGCAAGAAATCATTAGGTTTTTGTAAACTGAGAAGTAAATACCACGATTTATTTACTAACAAAATTGCTCATCTTTACTTTGTAAGACAAAATGGTAGTTACGACAGCACCGTCAGCCGTCCTCCAATATTCGGTATTAAATGTCGCCCTCCTGTGTTTGATATGTGTATCGACTTTATAACTGAACATTTGCACTTCGATAGAACATGTTCTTTAAGGGGGAAGTCCACTCCTGGAAATAAACTATTTGGCACAAGAGAACTTATATATTTCCTTCCTATTTGTACCGTTGTTATATGATATTTGCAGACATATGTAGATAGGCAGACAGACAGTCAGTCAGACAGACAGACAGACAGACAGACAGACAGTCAGTCAGTCAGTCAGTCAGTCAGTCAGTCAGTCAGTCAGTCAGTCAGTCAGTCAGTCAGTCAGTCAGTCAGTCAGTCAGTCATTCAGACAGACAGACAGACATACACATACATACATACATACATACATACATACATACATACATACATACATACAAACAAACAGATAGACAGTATTAATTAAATCATTATGAAAACATGAAAACGTTCATGATCGTATTTATTGTTAGATTTTCCTATTACTATAGAAACAAGGATCACAATCTGAATAAGAAACTTAAACATTTGATAATTCACCTTTTTTGAGTTATAACAAAAAGCATTTAACAAAAACGTTAGCGTTTCTATGATGACATAAGCAAAACAAACATACATCATATGTAATATGTAATTGTATATCTCAGTCTTCCTGTTCTGTTGACTATTTTGTATAAACTTTTACTTACAGGATTTAGTTTTAATTCGTACAATGCTTGCTTTCTATACTAAAACGCTACGCCATATTTGCAATGGCAAATGGCAGAGTTTGAGAAAACCATATACTAAATAAGACTTGCATGTGTATTACTATTATGGATGACACATTTGACAATGTATACTAGACATGACTCTGGAAATCGAGGTCGGTTTATTACCAATGACAGAAATTAAAATTATTAGTGTTCGATGTGGTAGTGTTAGCCGCCTGTCTGTTATGCAGATATAATCACCCTGTAAGCAAAATAAGGTTAATGTTGGAAGTCCTGAAAAATGGTCTCCAGAATGCAAGCTTCTGGAAGTCATCAAAATGTCATCCGGTTGTGAGTACAGTTAAACAGCTTATATCAACATGATGTAACATAAGCTTTCGTTTTTATCTATCAAAGTAAGCCAAACCCTGGATTGACAGGGTAGCAACTAAACTATATATCCTCCAATGGTTAGTAGAACCACAGACAAGTAAGAAACAGATTAGCAACGGGTATTGTTTGAAAGTGTTAATTTGGGGATTAGCTCCTTACCTCAGGCACCTGCAAGGGTCTCTTGTGTTTCAACGTTACACCGAAAGTTGCTGAAGTCCCTCTTCAGTTACTATCGGTGTTTTGTTGTTTAAACAACACTGTGTTATCAGCAAGGGTCAAAGGTCCGATAGCGTTATTTTCAACTAGAAGCTGATAATTTCTGCGGGAACAGCTTTAAAATCGAGTGAGTTTATTGCCTTTGAAAACTTGCTTGTTTGGGATGTTAAAATTATGAATATATAATGAGCATATTTGATTGAAAAGTGCAGAAATATGGAATAAGTATGACAAAATCTGATGAGAGGTCAAGTTGTGTTCTATGGCTCCATAGCAATTCACACTTATGGATTTTCGTCCTACCCACTTGAATTTTTGTCTGAAAAATAGATATTTCTTTCCTTAGTCATACTATTTCAGACGTTTACATGAGGGTCTATGCAGCTTGTGTGTGCATTTTGACATGGGTGATGAATGTACATATATTCGTGGAAGCATCTAGCTTGAAAATTGTATATGTACATCTGTGTTTTTTTCAAGGTCTGTAAGCCGGTACATGTTACCAGGGTTCCCCCCGATCAATTGACCGAAGTTCCCCACCGTTGTGTCTACGTCTGGAAAATTACCTGCATCATGCCAAACACATGTTTATGAAATTATGTAGCGTCGGTCGACAACCCGAGACGGTGTGTGTTTACATGTCAACAATCTTTGATCTGAGTCAGCTTCAAGTTTACATGAGAATTCAAATGCCGATATCTGTTACATTTGATGATTTAACTTTGAAATTTGATGAGTTCCCTTGCCTTAGCAAAACCATCGGTTCATGTAAGCCAAGACCAGGGTAAAACAGGAGACATTCACCAGTGTTGCATATCCAAATTTCTCACGACGCTCCCGTCAGTAGAATAGCAAACCTTCCCAGTGAAATATCACATAGTATCATGAGGTTTGTTGATTTATACCAGATTATAATTGAACTCGGCAGGGTTGAACATTATTTCCATGACAATGGAGTAATGTTTACTCGGGGCTATGTTTGGATAATGGGAGAGGGTCCATTGCCAACCTGTTTCTTACTTGTCTGTTGTAGAACCGACAATTTTATATATAAAAAGGGTCTAGAATAAAATATTTAGGCTAAAATTGTTCTGTTTCCAATATTTCTGTTCACTTTCAATAACCATTACAAGCATACTGGCGTTTT
Source organism: Glandiceps talaboti (assembly GCF_964340395.1). Taxonomy (NCBI): domain Eukaryota; kingdom Metazoa; phylum Hemichordata; class Enteropneusta; family Spengelidae; genus Glandiceps; species Glandiceps talaboti. The sequence goes on from NC_135565.1 coordinate 6,669,249, forward strand.
AAAGTTGTAACCAACCGATCCCTCACCACGACCTCCATTGACGTTTCATTTCAAAGAACCTCTCATCTAATTTTGGCTTGTGCCCATATCGTTGAATATATAATGCTTGAAATCAATTTTACATCACATTCAAGAATTGCAGAAAAAATTGAATTAGAATTCTTTTTCTAAAAAATCATTAGTGTTATGTTATAGAAGGCATGTATCTTTATTAACATTATGCATAATAGTGTAATCAAGGCTTTATTTAAGTATTTTCACTTGAGTAAAAAATGTATTCAGATGTTACTCCAAAACAATTTTCATCGTTCAGCAAAGGAAAAACAAGTGACCTAAGGGGTCTATGTCACTATGAGTCGCTGGAGGAGTAGTGACAACCATGAGGTCATTATTATTTAGATAGGTCATTGTATTTCGGGCTTTATGAAGAAAAATAAAATGAGTGAAGAATAATATAATACCAAAGAAAAATCGGGGAAAGTAATGGCAATTTCGAATGTTTTGACTCATATTTCGGGTACAGCAGAACCAGTGACCTTGACACGCGTTGTCGTGACCTCAGACCACTAAGTGACATAGACGCCCGTTGTTGTAACATAGAATGACAAGCGTAAAAATTCCTTATTTTTGGCTTATGTTTGATATAACAAAGCTTAATTCAGTCTGTGCCTCTATAACCCCATTTTTGGTCAAGCTGAATAACATATATTCCATAGACATTAACAGTTGTTACAGCTACTGTGGGTTTACTTTCCTGCATTTTCACGATAACGCCTTGTAGGATACTTGGTGTTCTCCCAGACATTCAGGATTGCATCCCTTGCACCAGACCATGCACCAGGACCTTGTAAACGGTACCAATAAGGAACCATTGGACCATACTCAAATGCATATGCAAGCTTTGGATCAGAGAACAATAACTTCCAGAAGTTTGGTTTTACACCGATGAATTCGGCGAGTTCTTCTTCATATGGATAAGGCATAACCTGTAAACAATTTAGTATAAGTAAATTCTGGTATGCAAATCTTTTTCGGAAAGTTTCATAAGACGGGTTAAATATTATCCATTCATCCATCCATACATCAATACATACATACATACATACATACATACATACATACATACTTACATACATTCATACATACATACATACATTCATCCATCCATCCATCCATCCATCCATCCATCCATCCATACATACATACATACATACATACATACATACATACATACATACATTCATCCATCCATCCATCCATCCATCCATACATCCATCCATCCATACATACATACATACATACATACATACATTCATACATACATACATACATACATACATCCATACATCCATCCATCCATCCATCCATCCATCCATACATACATACATACATACATACACCTATTCGCCCTCATATACATCCTACATACATCCTGTCATCCCTAGGCCTACATAATAATAATATTGAATAATAATAGCATTTATAGAGCGCCAGTATAACAGATTGGAATTGCTCAGAGGCGCTGCACAAATCTAAAAAGGTGAAAGGAATACAGAAAAAGGATAAAAGTTCAAAGTCACACAAGTTCAAAGTTCACAGATAAAACACTATACGAAAAGTCATATTTGACCATATCTTTCCACCGGGGTAAATCTTTAGCAGAGGATGTGTAAATGTGGTGAGTATGAGACGAAGTTCCACCTTTGACTTAATTTACCCCCGGTGATCTCTCACCTGGGGGTTGTAGACAATCAAAAGTGGTACCGCGTCTTGTACTACCCCTTGACAGAGATGGTGATTAGGTGGGTCACAGGTAGGATAAAGGTTGGGTAAAGGTGGGTAAATTTGACTTTTCGTATTGTGAAAGTACATCTCTACATATTCAATTGTTACCATAAGGAATATATTAAATGCAAAACGTCTTGCTTGAGATAATCGAAGAATAATCAGAATGTCTAATTATAATTCATGTGACAACGATATCAGATATTAATTGTCTTACATTGTACAAATTTACAAGCGATATAGATGCCTAATTACCAGTTGGTATTTTGTCCCGGTGTATTTTGGGTTCTGTTCAATATCTTCCATCATACGTCTTTTTTCAGGTAACACTGCTTTCTCAGTGAAGACCCTGCTGGCCCATCTTGATTGAATTTCCAATACTGGCCATGCTGAAGCAGGTAAAGACATCAAACCAATCACAGCCAACCTTTCTGGATTATCCAGTTGTACGGGAAACACGTACTTGTACAGGTTGACTTGCTTAGAGTCATCTAGTAAAGTGAAAAATACAACACTAAGATAAAAATGACCATACTAAAATTTATTTTACAACCTTAGCTAGCCTGCCTACATCACTGATTAGTGTCTTCGATAGCTCTTGACGTCGGAGATGAGTCCTCTAGACAGACCATACTTATATCTCCCCTCTAGTAGTTCTAGACTGTAAGTAATAGTAGTTGTTGATGCTAAATTACATCACTATGCTACACACATAAACCCTTCACGTGTTGACATCTATCCGCAGTATTCATTGCTCTAGAATTTCACCACCAGCAAACGAAAGTTATTGAGAAAAAAAAGAAGTGCAGAAAACAATAAAGGGGACCGTCACTCTAGGAAATAAGGTATTTCATTAAACTTTGGGTTCTGGAAAGTAATTCCATGATTTTATATCACATGCTTTTCACTGGGTTGCCAAAAGTACCAAATTGAAACTATTTTTACATCTGATTTTATGGTTCCGTCAGTGGAACATCATTGCCTCATGCACCTTGCCTTAGTAGAGATGAATATTTATCATATGCGATCAGAATATTAATGACTCCTAAGAGCTTATTTACTTTACATTAAAATTATGTTTTATGTTGCAATTGTTATCTTGCAATTTCCTTTGGTTGTTTCTCTAACTAAATGTGGAAAAAATAATCAACAATTAGAAATTACCATACAGCCATGATGGGTCGATAACAGGTATTGAGTATTTATAACCAGTTGCAAAAACCACCGCGTCAATGTTTTCCAAGATAGTGCCGTCTTTCAACTTAAAGTTGTTCCCTTCAACGTCTTCAATACCAACAACTGGTGTAAGTTGTCCCTGGACGATACGGTCTTGAATTTCATCATTTATCATCATTGATTTTGTTTCCAGTACTGACTGTGTGCACTGTGGGATACAAAAATGTTTGAACACACAACATATTTCACCCGAAGTTGATATCTTGTATCAAAAAGTATGAACACAATGGGTTTTACAGAAAGGATCCTAATAAGTTGGGGATATCTCTTTTAAAAATGGCTGCACGATTTATCTGGTCTGGATTACCCATACTCCAATGGGAATATCGGCTTCTGCACGTTGGGTTCGGGCGGAAGTGAGAGGTGTGGGTAATTCAGGCTTACTTAAACCATGGAAATATAAGCCAAGCTTAAACATTAAAATCTGGCTTTCTAGCTAGATTGGTGAAAATTGTCAGTCTAACCTCGTGAATCTTGGCCACTTATAAAAAGCATGGAGTCTTCAAAAAGTCGTTTGGCACACACATATTTGGCAGCTTCACATTTCCTTCCTATAGCAGGACTAACCACTGTAGGAAAAGGCAGCCCAGAGAGTTCATGCTAGATAATTCCCCGAAAAGCCAAAGCTCAAGGCAATGTAAGCATATATCTGTGTTGAATTTGAAATTATCACCAACAGCTTTCTAACTCCAGAAGGGGCTGATCTGGTGTATAAATCAATGAATGACATGCTTATTGACCACTTAATGCTCAGGATTTGGAGTGAACATAATTTAATCAATTTCTAAATACAGTTGAATATTAACGAATAACCACTTGAATGAAATTACACAACACAAGTGCCTGTCAATTTGTGTCAGATTACCGACACATTAAGTATTCGTAACTGTGGCTATTTGCATTTACACAGCTCTAAAAACATTATCACATCAGTTTTGATGTGTACATTACAGTATGATTAAATGTAAAGTCTTTTGGGTTAAAAGGGGCAAAAGGTGAATTTAGACATGTTTATGTGTAGTTTTTACTGCATATTTAAAAGGTACTCACATTAATGTACCCATTGAATCTCTCTTCACAACCACTAACAATTGCCTGAACTCAAACCCAGTATTTACATATAAATACTAAACTACCAAATTAAGTAATTTATGATATGTATAAAACAAAGTTCAGGAAATTCCTACTATGCAATCAACTGTTCTAACAATGCCTGAAGACAATTGTAATGTTATAGAAGGTATACAGCGATATCAACATTATACTGGAATGGGGTTTTATTTAAGTACTTTCACTTATCGAGTTACAAAGCTTATAAACACAGCAAAAAAGCACGATTGATAACTTACCTGTAATCCAAACAGCTGATAATCAGCAACCCTTGTCTTAAACTTGCTCTCCATTAATGCTGCAAACTTTGATGGAGATTTCCTGAAGTTTGATCTTGTAAACACCGTCATATCCCACGGGACACCATTTATGATACGTGAGACAGAGTTGGTACCATAACGTAAACTTAGGTATACCTGTGGAGAGGAGTTTAGATTTCTGGTTTCAAAGCATGATAAAAATGTACCTATTGTATTCAGTTACTTTTAACCACAACTAATATATCAAATATTCAAATTAGCTTACCTCAGAACCAGTCTTCGCAATTTCACACGAAATCTCACCTACGGTGTGACTTCCTCCTATTGCAAGAGTAAAAGAGATAAAATATAGATAGAACATTGCATTTCTTAACTATGACTTTTCCCCTTCTGCAAGTTTTGCATGCTTAGGATACGAGACATTCAAAGTACAACTTCAACCTTAAGTATCAATCTTTCAACAATATAAGTGTCACTTAAATGTTTTAATCACTTAAATTATTTTAGAAACACACTTACACTAGTACTAGCATAAATATAAGTGTACACATACACACGGCAGAAGCACAGGTATGTATATATGTCCATATACATACATATATATATACATACATTTACGTACATGCATGCATGCATACATACATACATACATACATACATACATACATACATACATATACACACACAAATACAAATACCCACACAAACATACGTACATACATACATACATACATGCAAACATACATGCATAAATTATACACAGCTGGAAGAGATAAAATTAGCCAGCGAAAGACGAAAAAACTTATATCACCACAATAATCAATTTGTTATTTGATCAATATCACAAAAAATAAGTTTCATTTCACCTCATTAAAAATTAATCATTCAATCGATCGATCAATCAATCAATCAATCAATCAATCAATCAATCAATCTATCTATCAACCAACCAACCAAACAACCAACCAACGAATCAATCAATCAATCAATCAATCAATCAATCAATCAATCAATCAATCAATGAATCAATCAATCAATCAATCAACCAATAAACCAACCAACCAACCAACCAACCAACCAACCAACGAATCAATCAATCAATCAATCAATCAATCAATCAATCAATCAATCAATCAATCAATCGATCGATCGATCAATCAATTGTAATCAATCAATCAATCAATCAATTGTAATCGATCAATCAATCAATCAATCAATTGTAATCAATCAATCAATTGTAATCAATCACCAATCAATCAATCAATCAATCCATTGTAATCAATCAATCAATCAATCAATCAATCAATTGTAATCAATCGCGATCAATAGCAATCAATCAATCAATCAATCAATCAATCAATTGTAATCAATCGCGATCAATAGCAATCAATCAATCAATCAATCGCTGGATCAATTATATGTTCACTTTGGACTTACCTACAACCACAACTCTCTTGCCTCTAAACTTTTCAGGGTCTCGATATTCACTGGCATGAATCTTGATTCCCTGGAATGTATCTAATCCAGGATAATCAGGTGTAAACGGTTTATTAAACATCCCAATACATACCATGACGTAATCAAAGTATTCTTCGCTCACCAACTCATCTTCATTTTTCAGAATCACCTTCCAATATTTACCGACTTTACTTTTCCCGATGTTTGTAACGCTGGTGTTGAACTTGATGTATTTATCCAGGCCGAAATTACTTGCATAACTATTTATATGCTGTAATACTTTAGAGTGAGAGAAAAATGGTGTGTATTCCTTAGGGAATGGGAAATCCGAAAACGTCAGCATTTCTCGACTAACATTGGTTACAACGGATTTATATAGCGCAGCACCCTGCCCTGGTCGGAGCTCGTCGGCATAGTTCCATAATCCACCTGTAATATCAAAAGTAGAAGTACATGTATTTGCAGCATTGAAACCCAAATGTTATTTTGGTCAAGTTGACACAGGCTGTTCACGTATCTTCGGGAATTCAATATTGTTCAAAGTCATTACCAAATTATGAGATTTATAATAATTGTTTTAAAGTTGTATTGAACACAAATAATCACTACGTCGGGTCCATTATCTGCATGCATCTGTCACATTGCCATATATGGAAAGATAGCCTTGATAAGTAATTTGAATATTTGTTTTAAATATCACTTCCAAAATCACTGTACAATAACAAATATTTTATATTGCAGTTTCAAACACCAACATCATCTGTTATTTTGTTATTTCAAAATATTGTCATTTTAAATGAAACAAGACTTAAACTGAATGCCTTCCGTAAGGGTAGTCATGCAATTTCATGATTTATGCAAGAAATTTAGCGCTATATCTGTGATTTGTCAAGTCCAAGTGAAAGTTAGTTGTCAAAAATGTTGTTCAAATGCCCACTTCCTATTCTCAGCAAAATAAAGCTTGCCATCCTCGACTTCACTCGGCTTTCATGATCCTCTATATACCCGGGATATGTTCACCCGTTTCCATGGCCATTAACAAACGAAGTTCAAACCCTCATAACATTGCTATTACGCATCAGAAAGTTTGTAAGCATCGTAACAGTTTAACAACTTTAATACTGTCATGATAAGAGACTGGATGCAGATTGTCCTCCAAACAACCTGTGAAGGGCGTTGAACCAGGAACGGCACCAATTATTGCAAGTAGTAGGCGTACAGTTTCACCAGACATTTAGAATGTTAATCGATCGTCGACCTGTGACAGGTTACGAACCCATGCCATTTTCTGCTTGCACTTTTATCATACTTTGAACCAAAGAACACTAAATAACCTGATGAACAGAAAAAGTGACATTTTGCTGTCTAGATGTTATTCTCTGCGCTATTTTACATTGTTTGACTAAGTACTGCAAGAGAGGCAACGAACATTTGACAATTCGCATTGAAAGCTAATACGCACATAACAATCCTGTCTGGCCTACTCAGTACATGTATATCGCTTTCCTGTTGTCGTTTACTCTATCCTATGACACAGGCGGAGCATGTGCAGAACTTGACCATTCTTCTTTCCTTCAATGTGTCATGTTAACTTTACCTGCAGATGGTCGTTGACGATGTTATTGTCGACAGACTAAATAATACTGACCGGTAAGTTATGATAATAAAAAGTATATATTTTAAATTAGCAGATGAAGGAATAAATTGGGTCGAAATTTCGAAGTAGTTGTCCCATTGAGATCATAACACCGTAACAGTATGCAGTAGTACTATTTTAATAGCGGAGTTATATCGACTTACTGACTATACAATGTGTGTACATACACTAACTGTGATTGAACCGCCATTCATATATTTCATGTGAACGTCTATGTAATTGAAGGTATGATCGGTTGTCAATCTTTAAAGGATTTTGTGAAATCATCATTACCAGAAGAAAATCAGAACAGTTCAGCAACGGCCAAATAATTTATTGACGGTAAGCACTGAGCATACACTGCGTTCCCGGGTAGCAGGGCGCCGGCGAGGTCTACCGCTAGAGCACCCAGTACAGTTCCGCGAGACGTGTGACTAGAAACGCTCCCGAGAACACCTAGGAATATAGTAGTATACAGCCCGACGAACCTCTGGCTCTGTTCTCACTCCCAGTCACATCCAACTGCTCTCAACCTTACGAACAATGCATTACATTTTGCATTTATAAATGACTGGTCTTCATTCACTGACAAGGAAACCAAAGTCATACAATAAGGTCATGAATATTTCTAAAAGGAAGTGCACTGTACTACAGTACCGGAGTACCCTATGAGTATCATGGTATAAGCGTGTTTTGTTTTTGTTATTCATCGGCGCTGCGATATGGACCGGTACGAAGACGTTGCTATCGCAAGTAAAAATCCCCATTATGTGGTACCAGCTCGTGACTTTATACTGGTATGTTCTTCGAAATAACTTTCAATTCACTTCAACATGAGAACTCGTAATCACAGCCAACAAAAGAAACGTCATCGTTGCCAGTGTCGTAATATGTAGTACAACTGGACGCAACATCTTATCATTCACGATCGTTTTTCGTGAGTTTGAGAGTTGTGCAGTACTAAGACATCATTGGAGACGTTTGGAAACTTATCCTCTGTATGTTGAAAAGAAGCAAGCTGATTAAAACTTCCAAATCTTTTGTGAGAAAATCAGTGTAGACTCGGGCGTTGACGTCCCCGTACCAGACAACGTTCAGGCATGGTTAAAAAAATGTACGCCGCGATCGTGTTCCGGCAGTGACGCAATTTTCCGAAGACTCCCGAAGCAAAATGCTCATCGCAGAGAATAGATGTGACAAGATGTGGTGTACTGATCCTAAAGTACATATGACGATCGTATTTTAAGGTGGCACAATTTGTCTTAACCCCGTTTGCATATGGAGTAAGTCGTCCAGTGTTGAGCGAAACGTGGGCAACGTCTGCAAGCAGGACTAAATTTGTCTGAGCACTCAGATATTTCAGAAACACACCAATTTGATTTTGCTCATATTACCTTTCATTTGTGACAATATACATGTATAACATTACATTAATATTATTGTACAAACGTTACGACGTTCCATTCACGGAAGCTATATTGACAATAATTAGTCCCGCACAAATCATCATGTATTGACGCTCAGGCCAAGATAATAAAAAAGATTCAAGCTGCGTTTTTTAGTCTTATCACTCTATAATATACATACCTAGTTTACCATGTCTCTCATAACAGACTGGATCAAGGTTTTCTTCCAAGTGTTACAACGCTGAATTTGGTAGCTGCAACGTTGACCCGTATTCAGCGGTAAACTTTGGACTCGCCCGGATAGCAATCTGAGAGGTACCGATTTCACGAAACAGTGCTCTGTAAAAAGAAGAAACTCACAAGGACACAAATATTACTTTTGTGTTGAATGACTTATACGATTTGCAGCATAGGGAGCTATTCGCCTCAGTTCCAGTCAATTACAGTTAATTGTCAAAGTTCTTTCAAGTAATTTCAGCTCAGCTCACAATTTCTCAAGAACCCGCTGGTATCGCTCTTCACTTCAGTCGCCAACTGACTTAGTCTCCGGAATAGCGAATTCCACAGCTACTTCAAACGCATACGTCATCAACATTTTTATTTAAAACATCGTTCATTCCGTATTACAAATATGGTTAACAAACAAATTGTTTACAACAAAAGATTCTCTCTTAACCTTATTTAGTAAATGTTTATTAATATAATTAATTCAATTCAGCAATAGCCAGTTTATTGACCCGTGCTAAATAATTCTAGCTAGACAGCTGTTGATTCAATTGGGACACAATTTATCACTCTAAGATGACATGTGACCTCTACTCATTAGGATAGAATAACATTACTTGACCCGGCTCTGTCTCATTAATCAATGTGACCTTATCACTTGTGTCTTTTGTCAACAGAGGAATTATCAAATCTTAAATGTTTATTTTGTGACTCGTAACACCATTCCCCCCGTCAAAATATGTTTTGTCCCCAAAACACGTAACCAGCCTAATTGTAAGAGAAGCTAATTTAGGTTACAAAATATTGGGAAGAGCGAAAGTGATGGTACCGAAAGATGAAGGTCACATACTGTCAAAGAGATTATTGAGGACAGACGAGCCCGTATAGTTTATATCATACATCAAGTCAAGTAAAGTTTGATAAATATAAAGTAAAGAAGGAATTTTTTTTTTTTTTTTTTTTTTTTTTTTTTTTTTTTTTTTTTTTTTTTTAAGGTAAAAACCTGATAATCCGTAAAAATTTGGAAAGTCGGAAATGTGAAGATAGCTTAAATGCCAAAGAAATGGTAAAAGGGTTTGTTGAGATGTCGTGAGACAAAGGTTTTGTAATATCGATCAAAATTTGTTCACAAAATTCACTTATTTAGCTTAATTAACTTAATTATCTTAAATAATTCTTAATTATAAAAGGCAAAAAGAGTTGCAAAATTGTTCTTAATTGAAAATTTAAATCGTCAAAATGTTTCATGTGAACTTGTAAAAGTTCAAAACTGTCCGAGAGTCTAAGAGTTCAAATTCATTTCAACAATTAGAGTTGAAAATGTTAAGAGTTCAAAAGTTTGTGTCTTCATATAATAATATTGAGGAACTGAAAAGAAACGTCAATATGATGACGTGAAAGTTGAAAGTAGCTCAACAACTTTGTTCCTTAAAGACATTTAAAAGTTAAAGTATTGAGATCACAACTGTCTCTCAATTTTCAGTGTGAAAGTTATCTCAATGTTCAGAGACTAAAAGTCCTTAATTAAATCTAATTAGACGTCAAAATAAAATAGGTACCATTAAAACAATTAATTGTTCATTAAATTTGATAACTGTTAACCATCAAAATTCCAGCGATTGTTCCTTAAATTGTAAACCATGTCAAGTTCAAGGGGTCACATTTCGGAATAGAGTTTTGAGGTTGAAGTGGAGTCGCAGTTGCACTAGTCTGTCGGCTAATGTCGTTACCGTTGCTAGCGTGGATGTCTGTCGTCACACCACTTAATCTACTGTTTACGAGTCTAGCATCTTCATGAATGAAGGGGCCCTGTAAAGGGTTGTCATGAATTGTGCAACTAGGCAAAGAGGTCATGTCCTTACTAGAATCACACATAGGATGATCTGAAATAGTAGGCAATATCGGGATGACATGCATTTCATGATCAATTGGACTGGCCTCAGAAGCCGTTGTCTTAACCATCAGTTTGTGCCAATATTGTTTAATGGCACGTAGGCAGTACTTATAAGTAATCATAAATATGATACAGAGAGCAAAAATACATATTGCCTCAACAATATATTTAATATAATCGGTGTTATGTGGAGGTTCAAATGGTTTTGTAGGGGATGGGTTTGTAGATATGAACCAAGAAATTTCCTGCGCTTCAACTCTTTTGGCCAATAAGATTTGCAACGCTATACTAAAATTTCTCATTTTCCACATCAGATATATGGACAATGCCAAGTTAACACACGATAATGCTAGGGTCACCCAAATTGAATTTGGAAACATTGTAAATACTGATGGATCATCATTAAAGTTTATGTTCTCCTGCCGAAATTGATCCATAGGAGTAAGAAAGACTTTGGAATTATCACGAAGCATAGTGGCAGCACGATTCAAATCAATTTTGATATCGTTTTCTGTGCTTAAAGTTTGTTTCCACTCAGTCTCTAATATTTGTACATCTGGCAATTGAACTGATGTAGGATTGTCGCTTAAGGTAGATAATTTCAAAGTAGGAAGGGCTGTACTATATAAAGACATAAGAACCGGAATATTCAAAGTATGACTATATACGATATCATGATCTTGTTGGCAACTATTTCCCAAGGTATCTATGTAGTATTTTTTTGAGAATAGTAAACAACCGCAAGGTATCGTGATCACACAAAAATGACACTTTTCAATTTTCTGCAATATTGCATCATTACAAGAAAGATGCCAATCTGATGAATAACCCTGAATTAATACTTGCGAATTTCGCAGCACCTGGGCTCTTTGAATGCCTGTGTGACGAACAATTATTTGAGGATTACACCATTTCAAGACTTTAGAATGTTGATTCAATAATACTGCACGAGCACATGATGGTAAGTCTGGTTTCAAAATTGTAAGTGGTTGACAAATAAGAATGGATAAACCTTGACATGTTTGAAATTCAGCTGTTGACATTTCTAGAAAATAATCTCCATTTCGCTGTATTGCAAAATAATTTGGCAAGTTATTTAAGACAGTAACAGATTGTGAAATCGCAGTTCCGTTTGTATTTTGTGCTACTGATGGAAAGGAAGGAATTGGCAAATGAATTACCTTAAATACATCGAAAATCAATGAATGACGACATAAAGGTACTGGAATATTGATGTAAATATTGTGGCCGTTTCTATAAAAAGTAGCTCCTTTTTGACGGTGATAATATGATGCGGTTTCGTGACACAAATGATATTGTGAATATTTTTTCTGAAAGTTGTCTTGTAACTTTTGCAGTGAATTTTCTAAAAGTTTGGAAGAGACAAATTCTGGTGGTAAATAGCCTTCCAGCAAGGTTTGCATACCAATTAAACGTTCTGTAGCTTTGGCTATTAAAACATCCAATGTACGTGATCTATCATCCAGAGCATTTAAAAGTAACATATAACGATGAAATTGATCATTTGAAAGATGATAACTATGGTCCTGTCGCTGTGTTTGTAATCGGAGTCGTTCAATGTCTGCTACTGCAAGAGTCAATTGTTCTACCGTTGAAAAAGTGTTATTGACAGAAGACCACAAATTGTCAATTCGTCGATTTGTAATCTTGAGTACGGAACTCAGGTCAGCACTAAAATGACGTAATCCTGTACGTTGATTTGCTAGTTCTTGTTCAACTGATGAAATATGACGTGCTAAAATCGAGACATCTTTCGTTGTTGCTGTTCCAAATAGAGTTTTAGAAATTTGCCCAATTATTGGCAAAATTGACCTGGTCTTTCGTTCTGAATTATAACCATTATCAAATCCCTTATTTCCATACTTGAATGATGAAAGTCGATCTAGTTCATTTAAGTAATGACGTAACTCTTTCAGCTTGTACTTTATGCGATAGTTTAACGTCTTGATGGAAGCAGAGAATTCATCACACATAGCATCAGTAATATTTAAAAGACACACCTGTTTATGCTGAAATGTTGATGTAACTTTCACAATCTCGTGTATATCCAGCCATGGAACCGCTATAGTGAGTGACCAACTGCTAGCAGAAGCTTCAATGACTGCTACCTTTTCGAAAATCACACCATAATTTAGACGTTGTACATCATCTGTGGCCATGAAGTCATAATCCGAGTCACTTTTTGCATATAATAATGGAAAAAGCATGACATAGAAGAAGACTGTTGCCTTTAGCATTGTAAACAGAAATGTTCTCCGGTCCATGGTGATCGATGAAGTGAGCTAATCAATGTTATCATTTAATGATGTGACCACGTAAGATATTTAAGAAATATTTACTTGTGTGATTTTGAAAGCGAGGCTGAGGATAGTCAGAAGTTATTTTACCATATAAGGTCAGAGCATGACGGATATGGAGATAACAATTTATGTGAGGTATACGAAGAATTTGAGAGATGTTCGAAATTCTAGTCAATAGTGTTTATTGTCCTTTGTGAGGAAATAAATATGTGTCATCAATTGGTGGAAATAAATATGCGTTATAATATGGTGTAACATATATGTTGTCCAAAGATGTTAAATTTAAGCAATCACAATTTTCACCATGATCTTCAGAATTTTCATATTCAGTGAATCTGCCACATTGGCTATTGTAGAACTTATAAGTGTAACGATGTGGTTCATCCGGATTTGTAGGAAAAGTTGTAGCGGTAAAAATATCATGTGAATCTAATATGGCTTGTTGGATTCTTTTGGGGAGAGGTAATTGTGATACAAGACGGCCGGCGTCACGTTTTGATTGTGACAATTTGATGGTACCTCCATAAAACTTTGGATTTCTTCCTAAAGAAATACAGTCTCTTATCTTAAAGACACATAAAGCAAACAAGTCATCTGGTTGGTTAAAATATGGAATTAGGGGTTCAAAATATGATTGTAATGATTCAGCTTTAAGCATGGAATTGAAAAGAGCCTGTGATAATTTTGTGCGCGCCTGCACACATGACATGACATATATTAATACTTCATGTGCTTTACGGAATTTTTCATCATGATTTCCAAAAGTACCTAAACTTCGATAATTATAGCACATGAATAATGCATAACAAAGCACGTCAATTCTCAGCGAATGCCAAGGAGTATTATTTTTTGAAAAATAGGCTAAGATAACCTTCAAACTATTTAGCTTGGAGTGCTCTATAGCCGTGGCGGTGACATATGTCTTCCAATGAAGATAAGGATTAGAAGGGAAATGTAAATTATAATTTTTTAAAGCATATTCGACTAAATTTGCGTGGTCATTGATAATACCTTGATATGTTACTTTATCCATATTATAAAGATACTTAATATTCCGTGGGCTGATTTCAACACTATCCTCGAAAATGGGTGTGTAGTCTTCATTTGCAGGAGTTGCAGCTATACGTTGTAAACGTAAGAATTCTAAATCAGCTGGGTCGCAATGTTGACGTAAAGCTTCATAAAATGAATCCTCTCGTAGAAGACAATTACAATCCAGAGCTTCCATTGCCCATATTCCGTGTTCCTCGTTAAGCCAAATAGTCATTTTGAAACCTCAGTATATTTAAACAGGAAGTGTTCATTCAAAGTAATGTTATCGAAATGGAAGTGTATTGCAAGTTGGAACACTAGTGACATGTATAAAATATTTACCGTACATTAGTCAAAAATTTGTAGCCCAATATGGTAATGAAATGTGACATTGTTTTGTGACACCAGTGACAAATGAGAAAGTACAATTGGAGGACCTATTTCTTGTGATTAAAACTAGTTGTTTTTTGAGTGGTCACTTAAGAAGTACCCTTGTGGCCCCTAACACACATCGTCTGGCCAGACTGTTCAATTATTCACACAATCACAGCTGTATTTATATCTAATTCCTTATTAGGTATAACTTGCAGAATCAATCATGAGGGTTTTCTAAATGACCACTCTTAAACATGAACTTTAAATAATGTGATTGACTCATACGGTAAATATTTTTTGATATTTGATGACCAAATATAAGAAATTTATACATGCTATATGGTAATATTTGTTGTAAAGGATTGCAGTGATCAAACAGGTGGTTTACTGTGTCATTGTCTTTGAGTGACCTTAAGTGTATACTTAAAGATGACGTTTATAAGTTCGTGAACCTGATATAAAAACAGGATGGTCCTTGAGAATGTTTAGTGCTAATTGATTCAAGTTTTCAACAGGTTCCCAACTATTAAACTCTGATGAATAACCTTCCCATTTAATTAAATACTGTAGTTTACCATTTTTGTACCTACCACGGATGATTTTTTGAACGTTATAAAACGTTTGATCATTTTCAGCGGTTAATGTATTTGTAATTGCATCAGAACTGTCATCAGTCTGATTTTGGTGGGTATACCGTTTTTCCCGTCTTAACTCAGCTCTATTGCGGATATTTTTTCTCCACGATTGTCCTCTAGGACTGTTGGTGTGTTGATTTGAAGTTGTTTCCGAACACGAATAATATTCAGTTTCTGAGTTCATGTGGTAGTCCGTCATAGTTGTTTGTCTTCTATTATTTTTATCAGTGTTTGATGTGATATTATTGTTGTTAGTGGCAGAGTTGCTATTATCCCTGAGAGGAGCTTCGCTGGCTGTTAATGTAGTTGTATTATTGTTGTCACTTAGGAATTGTGGAGGTCTTAAGCGTGCATGCTTTAAACGATTTGCATGGATTAGCTTAGGATATTTCTTATCACCTGTTATGTATTCCAACTTGAAATTTACTGGTGAAACTTGTTCGATTATTCGAAATGGCCCACGAAAAGGGTGGTGAAATTTAGGTGTTCGACCCAATTTGACTGCTGGGTGATGTAGATATACGACATCACCCACTTTGAATCTGTGATCATGTGCTTTTTTTGCATCAAAATATGTTTTCATTTTGTGTTGAGCTTTCTGGATATTTTGTTTTGCGAGTGATATTGCAAGATTTCTAGCATGAGCTAATTCATCTAAATGATACTGAATATTGCGTGATTTACCCAATCTTGGCAAAATTTCAGCATCAACTGGTAATCGTGGTTCTGTGCCAAATAGGGCACAGAATGGTGTGATTCCAGTTGCTTCATGTGGGGTTGCCCTATATGCAAATAGAACAGATTGGAGATATGTGTCCCAGTCTGAACTTTGACAGTTTACATATATGCTAAGCATATTTATTATTGATTTGTTTAAGCATTCCACACTTCCGTTCGTAGTAGGCATATAAGGTGAGCTGCGTTGCTTAATAACATCAAAATATCGACATAATTCCGTTACAATTTGAGACATAAAGGAAGAACCTTGGTCTGACAACAATGAATTTGGAAATCCAAATTGACAGAAGATGTGTTCGAACAATATTCGAGAAACTGTTTCGGCTTTGCAATTTGCTGTTGGGAAAGCCCAACAAAATTTGGTAAGGTATTCTGTGATTACCAAAATATAACTATTTCCAGATTTTGTAGTGGGCAACTTTCCCACAAAATCAATTCCTATCTTATCAAATAAACCATTTACTGGTATAGGAAGTAATTTTTGACGATATCGAATACCTCGTTTCCGTGAGTGACAGAAGACACAGGATGCCACGTAAACTGTCACGTCTTTGATTAAGGTGTCCCAATAATAACGTAATCTGATAGCCTGTAACGTTCGTGAGGTACCCAAGTGTCCTGCTGTGACGTCATCATGAACCCTCCTTAATATGTATAGTTGTAAGGATTTCGGAATTACTAACTGTCGAATACAGTTATGAGCTTTAGCTGACTTACCTGTAGGGGACCAGTAATGATATAATATACCATTCAAAATGGTAAAATTGTCACTGCTTTGTATTATCTTCTGTGCATGCTTTGAGTCTGAAGGTAACTCGCCATCATTGGTTAAATAATTAATCATTGGTAATAAGTGTTTGTCCTGACGTTGTAAATTGTAGAGTTTATTAATGCCAGTATGTGTATTATCAATCTCACTATGATCGGTTAGTGTGTCATTGGAGTCGATTGATTGAGTGGATGCATTACACAGCTGGTCAGTCATGATATCAGTTTCAGACGAGTCGTATAGATGTCTGATGTCTGTAAGGATATCTTCTTGCGTGTTGAGTTGTAAATTGGCTATCTCTGGAATGTTAGAAATTTCATTCATAGTTAGCTGTGACTGATTGTGTGTATAATTTATGTCATCTGAATTAGTATTGTCGGTGTCTGTCGGTGTAATTTCGGAGTTTTGATATTTTTCAGGTGGATATTCGCGGCGCGACAAACTGTCCGCATGTGGAATTTTTGCTCCAGGTCTGAAAAGAATGTCGTAATTGTAACCTTGTACTTTGAGTACCCACCTGGCTAGCCTGCCGCTTGGAGTTTTCATTTTGAATAGGTAGATCAAATTTGCATGATCTGTAATGATTGTGAATTTGTTTCCTCTCAAGTAAATATCACATTGTGTTAATGCATGTATTACCGCGAGACCTTCACGTTCTGTACAGGTGTAATTTCGTTGTGCTGGATTTAGAGTACGACCACCATAAGAAATGACTCTTTCTATGCCATCTTGAACTTGGGCTAAAATGAATCCTACACTGTATGCTGACGCGTCCGTATATAATAGAAATTCCTCATTAAAACGTGGGAACGCCAATATTGGTTTTGATGTCAACGCCTTTTTTAACGTATCAAAAGCCTGTTGACAGTCATTAGTCCATATGAATTTTGCACTCTTTGCAAGCAATTTGTGTAGAGGATTTGCTATTTTTGAATAGTTATGAATAAATCGTCTGTAATATCCTGCGCAACCTAAGAACGATTGAAGTTGTGATACTTTCGTTGGTACGGGAAATTTTAATATTGCGTCGACCTTTTTTGGGTCAGTTGAGATGCCATTTTCGTTCAAGATATGACCTAGGAATTTAACTTCCCTTTTTCCAAATATACATTTTCGCGGGCTTAATTTCAAATTTGCATTTATTAACCTACCTAGAACAATGTCAAGGTTTTGAAGGTGTTGTCGAAACGTTGTTGCAAATATTAATATATCGTCTATATATGATATGCAAATTTTATATTGTAATTGATTTAAAATAAATTCTAAACTGCGTTGAAAGCTACTACTTGAGTTACGTAATCCTTGTGGAAGTGTCTTGAACTCAAACTTTCCATCATGAGTAACAAATGCCGTCTTATGTGAATCTTTTTCATCAAGGGCAATTTGCCAAAATCCACTAGTCATATCAAGTGTAGAAAAATATTTGGGACTTTGGGCCCCGATCATTTCTAAACTATCTGAAATATTTGGGAGCGGATGATTGTAAATTATTGTCACCTTATTTAATTCACGATAGTCAATCACAAGACGCCATGAGCCTGAAGGTTTTTTGACCAAAAGTACAGGTGCACTAAATGGGGATTTGCTACGTCGAATTATATTTTGTCTTAAAAGGTCATTTGTTTGTCTCGAAATTTCCTCACGCTTGTCAGGGGATACTCTATAGGGTGCCTTTGGTTTCACTTTGGCATTAGGTTCTAAATCAATAGTATGTTTAATAATATCACAATAACCCAAAGTATTTGAATTATCTACGAATGCTCGCCTATTTCTCCATAGTACTTCTTGTAAGTCATTAATTTGGCTATTTGTCAAGTTAGAGCATTGCCCAGTGAAGTCAAATAATGAATGAAATTCTTCCCGTTCTAAAGAGGGATTTGTCTGAGAAGGGTGTGTCTTATTATTTAAATATGTGTCCGTCATGTCAAAGTCATGTAAAGTGGTTCCGTCTGGGAGTGGTCTGAAAGTGCCCAATCGAATATGCCTACCTAATATGGCCTCATTGTTAGATGTGTTGATCAACCTGATTGGAACTGAACCCTCATAAGTAGATGCTAATACTCGTGCAACTTGAATGCCTAAGTAATGTAGTGACGTCATGTTGGTAGTGGTTCCTATTAGTCCATTCGGAAATGAGCCCCTTAGCTTAGCCGAAATTATGCATTCACACCTAGGGGGTATGACATATTTTTTAGCTGGTCTCAAGACTGCATTGGCATGGATGAATAATTTCTTGTGTGCAAAATCAATTATTGCTTTGTGCTGCTCTAAAAATTCCATTCCTAAGATCAAATCTCTATCTATGTCCTTAACCAAATGCACTGGAACATTGATTAGTTGATTTTCAATACGTATTGGAATTTTTACATAGCCTTGAATAGGAATCTGCTGATTGTTTGGTAATTCTATACATTTGTATTTAGGTCTTTTAATTTTGAACTTTTTTAGCTGTGGAATTTTTTCAAATAGTTTTGTGGAAACTACGTTTATTGTAGCTCCAGAGTCGATCAAAGCCGAAATTGCAGTATTGAAAATTTTAATAGTGATCAAATTGTTAGATTGTACCTTTAAATCAGCAGATTTTACAGAATTTAATTTGGGCGTGTGAGACATATTAGGCTCTTTGGATTTGATATTTCTCACACTCCTTAATCGTTTTTTGAATAAAAACGACTATAGGTAGGTCTTGGACAATTTCTAGCTATGTGACCTATTTGACCACATGAATAACAACCTCTGTTATTTCTTTCTGGGCAGGATGGGGCCATATGACCTGAACGATTACAATTTCTACATATTTGTCTGCCAGACATAATTTCTCTTCCGCCATATCTTGGGCGATTTTTATCAAAATTATTTTGACGGTCATACATAGGCCTGTTTGTATTGAAATTTGGCCGGCCTACTGCAAAATAATTGCCCTGATTTTGACGAAATTGAAGATTTCTTTGTGTCTGAGGGTAATATCCCGCCCGATTGTCAGAAAATGTTTGAGACTGTACCTGTTGTTGCAATTCTTCATTTCGACGAGTGAGCAATTCATTTTTTTGTCGTAATTGTGTAGTGAGCTCCACCATGTCGTCATGCAATTCTTGATCAATCCTGTTCTTGGGCAACTTCAATGTTGTGTTTCTGGATGTCAGCTGGCTGTCGTGGTTTGGTAGTTGAGATATGATTTCTGCTGTCTTGGCCGCTGAAAACGCATTTTCAAAGTCATTTGGTTCCCGGGATAAAGTTGCTATCTTGATTTCATGACGCAAACCCTGTAAAAATAAACTTAAAATTTCTGGGGCCGTGCGCATTGCTTTAGCACATTTTTCCCGTAATCGGCTGGAATAGTCATCCACAGATTCATTTTGTCGTTGTTTTATCAAACTTAATTGCTGATCAACGAGCCATCTTGGTTGAATACGATGAAATCTTGCAATAAATAAAGGCCGCAATTCATTCCAATTTTGTGCCTGATTTTCGTCCAAGTCTACATACCATCTTTCAGCAACATCTCTTATCAATAATATAAAGTATTGAACTTTTTGATCGTCATTTAAGTTCTTTAATACAGCAAATGCATCAAATTTATTCAACCATCGTTCTGGTGATTCATCTTCTTTGCCATAATAGTAAGGCGGTTTCTCATCACTTATCTGGACTCTTCCTATTCTGTTATTCACATTTTGTATTAGATTTTGAATGTTATGAATAGGGTCAGCTTGATTATTTTGTTCCAAATTTTGTGCAATTGGAATATTTGGTTGTAGGTTGTGATCAATTGGTACAATTGGTATTATGTCTTGATCAATCTGTAAATTGTTCTCCAAGTTTGCCATTTGTGCAAGAGGAATTTGTGGTATGTCTGGCTGTCTCAGTATACGGCCCGATCGTAGTAGCATATAATGTCTTATAAAGTACTTACGTTTTGCGATTGTACTTTTTTACCTGTTGATTCTTTGAATAGCACTGTCCAGCCCGGATTTTACACCAGTGTTACAACGCTGAATTTGGTAGCTGCAACGTTGACCCGTATTCAGCGGTAAACTTTGGACTCGCCCGGATAGCAATCTGAGAGGTACCGATTTCACGAAACAGTGCTCTGTAAAAAGAAGAAACTCACAAGGACACAAATATTACTTTTGTGTTGAATGACTTATACGATTTGCAGCATAGGGAGCTATTCGCCTCAGTTCCAGTCAATTACAGTTAATTGTCAAAGTTCTTTCAAGTAATTTCAGCTCAGCTCACAATTTCTCAAGAACCCGCTGGTATCGCTCTTCACTTCAGTCGCCAACTGACTTAGTCTCCGGAATAGCGAATTCCACAGCTACTTCAAACGCATACGTCATCAACATTTTTATTTAAAACATCGTTCATTCCGTATTACAAATATGGTTAACAAACAAATTGTTTACAACAAAAGATTCTCTCTTAACCTTATTTAGTAAATGTTTATTAATATAATTAATTCAATTCAGCAATAGCCAGTTTATTGACCCGTGCTAAATAATTCTAGCTAGACAGCTGTTGATTCAATTGGGACACAATTTATCACTCTAAGATGACATGTGACCTCTACTCATTAGGATAGAATAACATTACTTGACCCGGCTCTGTCTCATTAATCAATGTGACCTTATCACTTGTGTCTTTTGTCAACAGAGGAATTATCAAATCTTAAATGTTTATTTTGTGACTCGTAACACAAGCAGCTTTTGATAGCCGTTAATCCAGCGACACCAGCACCAATAATGGCGACACGCACACCTCTTGTAGTGTCACTCGACATGTTGAATGTTGATCAACTGGTGACAAGTTACGAATCAATGAATAAGGCCTTTGTGCGACAAAGCAGTGGGAAGGACTGTACAAGTACCCAATGAGAGGAGTTCTCTCTGTCGATGATGTCATCTTTTCAGATCTTTTCAGTCAGAGGTTCCGGCCTCTCCTCTTCTATCAGGGGTGCGTTCCGTTGACAAAACGATTTATAACTGTTTGGCCAGGGCGACCTGACCCTCTTCCGGACAGCATTATGCATGTTGACGTGAAAAACGAAAGATGTCGGCATATTAAAATAGAAAATCGTCGCATTTTGTGTATTTTTAGCACACATCACTGAAAAGAATATTCGCGTACTTAAATCACACCCTTGCAGTAATGTCAGGATGTAAGAATGCCTAAAACAACCCCATTCTTTATGTATGTACTATTCTTGCACAAACGAAATGATGTTTGACCTGTGGCCTGACCCCAATTCTGTCGAAGTTCAATTCAATTCAATTCTTTTATTACTAAACTCACACTATCAGAGAGTGTGGTATGGTATTACAATTCAAGTATAATACAAAACTGCATAGTAATAACAATTTACAAAAAATATTTAACTTGTACAAGGAGCTACTGGGGGTATAGCATGAAGCAGTGTTTCTTAAAAATATTGCCATATCTAAATAATTATATTCGAATTCCAATATTAGTTTTAATATTTTCTTTCTCTGCAATAGAAAAAATACAATTATGTGAATTGCAACTCTTAAATAAAATAGTTTAATCAGATATATGCACATCACATAAAAATGATAAATGAAATTCATCATCTATTTCATTACTATTACATCTGCTACAAATTTTTTCATTTAAAGGTAATCTTGGTTTACCCTTTATTCCTATTTCAATACCTAAAATATGGTCACTTAGCCTAAATTTTGATAAATTTCTACGTTGTGTAAAATCTGTTACATAATATTCCCGTAGTCTTCAAATTCAAATTTTGCTTCGAAAATTCTGTATGTACGTAATTTGTTTCCACTTCCAAGTTTCTTTTTTGTATCACGATTTAAATATAAACAATATTTAATTGTTGCCATAGCTAAACTGTTGGTTTACTTTCCTGCATTTTCACGATAACGTCTTGTAGGATACTTGATGTTCTCCCAGACATTCAGGATTGCATCCCTTGCACCAGACCATGCACCAGGACCTTGTAAACGGTACCAATAAGGAACCATTGGACCATACTCAAATGCATATACAAACTTTGGATCAGAGAACAATAACTTCCAGAAGTTTGGTTTTACACCGATGAATTCGGCGAGTTCTTCTTCATATGGATAAGGCATAACCTGTAAACAATTTAGTATAAGTAAATTCTGGTATGCAAATTTTTCTCGGAAAATTTCATAAGACGAGTTAAATATTAACCTCCTCCATCCATCCATCCATCCATCCATCCATACGTACATACATACATACATACATACATACATACATACATACATACATCCACCCATCCATCTATCCATCCATCCATCCATCCATCCATATATCCACCCATCCATCCATCCATACATACATACATACATACATACATACATACATACATACATACATACATACATACAGACACCCATTCATCCGTCCATATATCCACCCATCTATTCACCCTCATATACATCCCTACATACATTCTGTCATCCCAAGATACATCCCTATATATTTAATTGTTGCCATTAGGAAAATATTAAATGCAAACACAACTTACTTGAGATGATCGAAGAATAATCAGAATGTCTAATTATTAATTAATAATAATTATAATTCTTGTGACAAAGATGTCAGATATTAATTAAATACAATATACAAACTTACAAGCAATATAGATGCCTAATTACCAGTTGGTATTTTGTCTCGATGTATTTTGGGTTCTGTTCAATATCGTCCATCATACGTCTTTTTTCACGCAACACTGTTTTCACAGCGAAGATCTTACTGGCCCATCTTGATTGAATTTCACACACTGGCCATGCAGTAGCAGATAAGGACATCAAACCAATCACAGTCAACCTTTCTGGATTCTCCAGTTGTACGGGAAACACGTACTTGTACAGGTTGACTTGCTTAGATTCATCATTCTTCATCACCTGAAGTTGATATTTTGTATCAAAAAGTGTGAACACAATGGATTTTACAAAAAGGATCCTAATAAGTTAGGGATATATCTTTTCAAAATGGCTGCATGATTGATCAAGTCTGGATTACCCATACTCCATTGGGGCCATCGACTTCCGCCCATCGGGTTCGAGCGGAGGTTAAACCATGGAAATATAAGCCAAGATTAAACTTTAAAATCTGGCTTCTAGCTAGGTTGGTGAAAATTGTCAGTCTAACTTCGTGAATCTTGACCACTTATAATAAGTATGGTGTTGCCAAAAAGTTGTTTGGCACACTCTCATATAGTTGGCAGCTTGATATGTCCTTCCTATAGCAGGACTAACCACGTGACTGTTATGTAGAAAAAGGCAGCCCAGAGAGTTCATGCTAGACGATTACCCGAAAAGCCAAGGCTCAAGGCAATGTAAGCATATATCTGTGTTGAATTTGAAATTATCACCAACAGCTGTCTAAATCCAGAAGGGGCTGATCTGGTGTATAAATCAATGAATGACATGCCTACGTTAACAATTGACCACTTTTACTGCTCAAGTTTTGGATGAATTTAAACAACACAATTGCCTGTCAATTTGTGACGGATTACCGAAACATTAAGCATTCGTAACTGTAGTTATTTGCTTTTACACAGCTCTAAAAAACGTATCCCACCAGTTTTGACGTGGACATTACAGTATGAATGAATGTAAAGTCTTGGAGGTTAGAGAGGCACAAGGTGAGTTTAGACACGTTTATGTGTAGTTTTACTGCATATATTTAAAAGGTACTCACATTATTGTGCCCACTGAATCTCACACAACCACTAACAATTGCCTGAACTAAGTATTAACATATAACTACTAAACTCCCAATTTAAGTAAATTTATGATATAAATTTATGAAAAAATGTTCAGGAAATCCTTACTATGCAATCAATTGTTCTATTATATAATGCCTGAAGATAATTGTAATGCCATAGAAGACATGCAGCGATATCAACATTAGGCTAATAAAAAAGTTGTTTGGTTCCGGTTACCCAACCCCACCTAGTTTTTCACACCGCCCATAAACATTCTATTTTACGTATTCGAGAAAAAATATTAATAAAATCGCGAAATCGTGAAGTCTCGCAAGAAATAGTGGGTACGGAAACTGACATTAACTTAAAGAGACATATAAAACTATTCTTCCAATCTGTAATGGCTGTACATCAGAAATAAACCCAACAGAGACCATTTGGAAAACAATGGAAAACCTGTACTAGACACTCACACATAAAAAAAAAATAGAATAAAATGAAAAATCTACCTACCCCACCTATTTTAAAATTGAATGTAATCGGAACCACACAATTGTTTTTACGCCTTATACTTGAATGGGGTTATATTTAAGTACTTTCACTCGTCGAGTTCAACGCTAATAAACACAGCAACAAAAATCGATTAATGCAACTTACCTGTAATCCAAACAGCTGACACCCCCCACCGACATCTTTTGACAAGAAATATTCTTCTTGTGCTTGCAAAAGACACTCTAGATTCTCAAAGCACAATACAGTACACTGCATAGTTAATTTTTACCTCCCGTAAGGGTACGGGAGGTATTAAAAGGGGAAAGGCTGTGTGTGTGTTTGTTTGTTTGTCTGTCTGTCTGTCTGTCTGTCTGTCTGTCTGTCTGTCCGTATGTCTATCTGTCTGTGTGTGTGTGTGTCTGTAGGTTTTGAGTCAGATCTGTTAATGTTTAATTAGGGAAATTTGCATATATTCTAAGACTGTATACTTCAATTTCAATACAATTTAGTTACTAATTACATGTACAAGTCACTTCGTCTATTTTCGTGTCTATGTACTTCCGGGTTGACATAAACGTTAAACGTGATACAGTCGGCCCTATAATTACTAAGAAATGACAAAACCGTTCGCAAAATAAAGTTCAGGATTTTAATTTTTCAAACTGAATATCAATATCCACTACACATTCAATAACTGGGTTCGTGTATTTAGAAATGTGCCCCGAAACATGAACACGGAACACGGAACACGGAATCGTGTCAGTGTTAATACTAGCTAAGTTAATTAGCAGTACTACTACCATGGTTTCATTGTAGCTGTAAGTTGTACCGGTAAAAATACGATCATCACATCATGTAGGAAGTACAAAAACATAGAACACGTTGTTTTCTTGCTGAATAAACTCACTGAAATAACAACACGGTCAAATTGCGTCTTCGATTTTGACAGCCACCATTGTTATGATTGAGCTTCACTTAGTTCCGTTGAACGTGGCCGGGCGAACGCTGACATCCAATTTGTACAGCGTTTTTACAAAGGGAGCTCGTTAATAACCTACCGAATAATTAACTCAGAAACGTAGTTTAAATACTAACTGATCTAAAAATTACTGTTTAGAAAGACTACGCATCCGTACATAAATACGAAATCATGCGACAAAGATTTCAACTTTTCTAATTTACTTGGTACAGTGTAGAGGCCAGCCTTACCCTTATTTATACACATATCATCGTACAACTAATTTTATTGGCTATAATATTAGCTACATTTGAAAGGTCTCACTTGATTAGCTCACCCTTCGCTATTCCCGTTTTCAAGAGACACCCCGCCAGAATAAAGTGCCACGTAGTACAGCAATGGCGCGAGATCGCCTGTTGGGCGACTTTCCCACCGGGTGTGCTTTTCGAAAACTACACAACATAAGCTTTTATGACACGGAATCATAGAAAATCTACCCTGTTTCCAAACTAATCGTAATTTTATCGCGAATAGACAACCGGAGTTGGTCAAAATAGCAAATTAAAAATCAAATGAATTTTACTATGACCGTGAATTCATATAGCCGGTGGTTTGAATTCTGAGCTCCCTAATATACCTATCGAAAAGTCACTATCCCGTCGGACTACCTGCAATGGGCATTTTAGTAACTTTTACTGGTCCTTACAGAAAGTTACTAGACTTGGGATAGCGGACCAGCGTGTATGTCGAACCCTGATTGACAGACATCAACGTGTACAATGAATTACTTTATATTAGCAATATGATCGTCTGACACAGAAAAAGAGAAAAAAATCATGTTTCTTATTCCCAACAATACAGCGTATAAAAGTGTTTTGAAAAGAGGTCATAATCTGATATACACACCTAGTTTATCGTGACTCTCATAAGAGACGATGCAGATTGTCCTAAAAACAACTTTTGCTGGACGTTAAACCAGGAACGGCAGCAGTAATTGCAACACGCCTATACTATTTGCAGTCTCATCTGACATTTAGAATGTTAATCGACCGTCGACCTGTGACAGGTTATACGAACCCACGCCATATTTCTGCTTGCATATTTATCATACTATGAACCAGAGAAGACAAGCCGAACAGATAAAGTGATATATGCTAATCGATTTACTCCTATCTCTTTCATCTTGCTGTCTAGATGTTATTCTCTGTGCTATTTTACATTGTTTGACTCAGTACTGCAAGAGAGGCGACGAATTCTTTACAATTCGCATTGAAAGCTAATACGCACATACAATCCTGTTTGACCTACCCGGTCAGTCGCTTTTCAAGATTTTATCGTTTTCTGTATCCTATGACACAGACGGAACATGCGCAGGACTTGACCATTCTTCTTTCCTTCAATGTGTCATGTTTATTCACGTATTTGTTTTTGTTTTTCAATTTGTTTCTATGACTACGAAATGACAAATTTTGAATGACTGCTGGGAGTACTTCAATCCAATTCAACTAAAATGAAGAGGTGAAAATGGGATGCACCACATTTAAACTGGCTTGCTCTTGTAATTTATGGACTCGAGAAGAAAAGAGGATAATTACTTTGGGGTTTTTTTTTGTTCGGCACATAGCCCCATGGCCAGTCACTGATGTATGAAGGAATATATATAGCATCATGTCTATTCACAAAACCTGAAGCTGGCATTTTTGTGACAACAAAGTCATCGTTATTCAACCAGGCAGGCAGACAGACCGACAAAACAATCTATTTATGGGTCTGCACCCAAAACTTTGCGCCCTTGTCAGCGATCACGATTTCAAAATGTTATTGCACTCATAAAATTAGTAATTTTGCAAGGGTGTGAAGCGCCTGAACTAAAGTTTTTAATTATATGAGAACACAGAAGTGAGATATAACAATGTATAGTCCTTTATTCAGTCATAAAATCAGCTGAAAAATACAAAGCTATCAACTATAAGAATAAAGACAACGACCTCCTTAATACTATCTACTACGTCATACTGTCTTACGCATGCTCACATCAGTTCTTTGTTCTGTGAGCAGTCAACAGAGCAATCTCTAAAACATACTCAATGGCTTGTATAATACTTCAGTGTCCATAAACTTCTTAGGAATCCCCCGCAGCACAATCGACGCCCCGATCTGCCCTTTCCCCCGTCAAAAACGGCCGCCGAACATGCGAGACGAGACAATTTTGAAAGCTTTCGCGGCTACGAGATCTCGGCAAATGTATCGCGTGATCAACGACCGGAGCGTCGATTGTGCTGCGGGGGATTCCTAAGAAGTGTTGCGGTTAGGAAATGTCAGATTTTCCGTAGGTAGGTCGATATTTTGGCGAAAATAGGGATTGATACGTGCGATGCAGATCCGCATCGCATCAGCTGATTGGAATTCCTGCACTAGGAATTGTAGCGTTAGGTGCGAGTAAACACTAAAACTTAAAAAGTCACGAAAACAGACGAAAAAACCCACAAAACCGCAACAAGACGCTACAATTATTGCAGCTACACATCCCGTAGATGTGAGTAATACACACGATGAACATATCGTGCACTGGCATGTGAACACAGTGCGTTTACGATGCACTGTAACATTTATTTTACGTCACATACCATTGTGATTGTTTTGTACCAATCTGATTAAAATCTGGTGTAGAATTACGTCTCAAATATTTTATTTTAATACCCCGATTTCCTTTGCATCTTGTCGGGCGTTTTCTCTCCTTTATTGAGTGAGCGTCTCTGAGGGAAGGCGGCGCGGCGGTCATGCAATCACAGTACAGAACAAATATATAAACAGGCGGCAATGTACGTACGAGCATGTACGAGGAAATACATGTGAATAAACCAATCGAGCCGTACTCCGGCATCAGATTTTAATCAGATTGCACAAGCTATTTTGGTCTTTGTTTGGATGCAAGTAGAAGCATAATGGGACGAAAAATACTAGACAATCAATGTGGCATATGTACCGTCTCCCAATAGTAGTATGAACGTCTGATCAGCTGATTACAGAAGGTCATCACACTTTGGCGCTTTGTCGCTGGTATCGTGGATGTGTGTATAAATATTATATCGCTCCCACTTAATTCCTTTGTCAACAGAGACAAACATGCCGTAGCCGCGCGCCGATGTTTGTCACTGATTCTTAGTTCTTGATGAACAAATGATAGCAGCATAAATAAGTTTTACGGGGGGGGGGGGGGGTCAAGTAAAAACAATACTCCATTCCATTGTTTCGGAAAAAGCCCACCAACAGAACTAGAAATATTAATCAAGCTCTGAACGTCGAGAGAACAGTTATCTTTGAATGCAATGATCATTATAAATATATATCATTTCAAATCGTTAGGTTACATTCTTACTTGTGTAATACAAATAACTCAGTAATAATTAAGTACAAGAAGGGTATGACTTTTCAACTAATCTCACAAAATGAGTGAGCTTTTCATTAACATTCCACACATTTTGGTACATATATCCTTATTAGTCCCCGCGGACGAAGTCCGGAACGGGGACTTATGGATTGGGTTCCGTCTGTCCGTCCGTCCGTCCGTGCGTCCGTCCGTCCGTCCGTCCGTCCGCAGCTGTTTCTTGGAGATGCCTGGACCGATTTTTTTCAAACTTGGTACAGGGGCAACATGCTATGGCATACATATGCACGTCAATTTGTTTTATGATACGATCCAATATGGCCGCCTAGCAACCATTTTGTTTGCGAATTTTCCCTGTCTAAAGCCATAACTCAGACATGCTTTAACAGATCTCATTCAAAGTTGGCATTAGGACAGTGTTCTATGACATACATGTGCATATTCATATCTAAATCTGTTTGTTTTAGGTTCACAAATGTTGTTGCGTGATCAGAGTAGTGATAATTCCTTAAAACCCAATTATAGCGGGGCTATGTCATTCTCAATGACTTGACATTATATATATATATATATATATATATATATATATATATATATATATATATATATATATATATATATATATATATATATATATATCTTTATTCATTTATTATCTCTTCTTGTTGCAGGTCCATTTACTATGATGTACTATGATTGCGTCAAAAACTGGCAAATGTGTCAAAACAAAGGGACACTTAGAAAATTGAACAAGAACCGAAAGCATTGCCAAGACATTGGAGATCATTGTTACTGTATAGTTCATTGTATAATAGATTTAGTGAGACACTGAATGATTCACTGTATAGCAGTTAGTGAGCGTTTGAATAGTTCACTGTATAACAGAGTTAGTGAGATTTTTGAATAGTTCACTGTAAAACTTGTAATAAAGTGCATGGTGCACACATTCATAATAATAATAATAATAATAATATTTATTTCTTTAAAAAACGCTTTACATGTAAAACAAAACATCTCAAAGCGCTTCACACAACTTTGTAAAAAAAGAATTAAAAAACCATCAATAAAATACTTTCATTCAATAAAAAGGTGTGTCTTAAGATTTGATTTAAAAACATCAATATTTATGCTAAGACGGAGTGAAACTGGTAGCTGATTCCAGAGACGCGGAGCACACACCGAAAAAGCCCTGTCTCCATAAAAAACCGTGTTGGCAATTGGCTGGCGAAGTGTATGAGCACCTTCGGTAGAGGAACGAAGGGTACGACCAGAAGAACGGATTTCTAGCAGTTCTCTGAGATAAACAGGGGACATGTTACTTAAAACCTTGTATGTTAAACATAGAATTTTGAACTTTATCCGTTTTTGTATGGGCAGCCAATGTAAATTATGAAGTACTGGTGTAATATGGTCTGTTCTGGGTGTTTTCATGACTAGGCGTGCAGCAGCATTCTGAATTGACTGGAGCTTATGGATTTGATAATCTGGCAGGCCATAAAGTAGAGAATTACAGTAGTCAAGACGAGATGTAACGAACGCATGCACTAATTTTTCTGTGGACTGTTGATCTAAAAGATTACGGATTTTTCCTATTTTCCAAAGAGCAAAGGACGCTGACTTACATATACTAGCAATGTGAGATGTCATTGTCATTGATGCATCAAGTGTGACACCAAGGTCTCGAACAATCGAAGAAGAATGAACTATGGCACTCCCAACTTGTATGTCGCACTCCCGTGGCCCGTCCCCATTTCCAAACTTCGAGGAGAATTTTATCACCTCTGTCTTGCCATCATTAAGTGCAAGCATGTTGTTAGCCATCCACTGACGAATTTCGTAAATACATCCCTCAATTTGTTCACTTGGGACGCAACCACCGGGGCACACGACATACAGTTGGGAGTCATCAGCGTAGAACATACTTTCTAAACAGTGTTTACTGATGATGTCCTCCAGGGGCGCTGTATAAAGACTAAATAATACTGGTCCAAGGACAGAACCCTGGGGGACCCCACAATCAAGTGATTGTGCTTCCGACACCACCGAACCAATACGTACTTTCATTGTTCTGTTCTGTAAATATGAGGTTATCCAGTCTAATACTGTACCTTGAATGCCAAACCTATGGCGGAGTCTGTGTATCAGAATGTTATGGTCGATGGTGTCGAAAGCAGCTGATAGGTCAAGTAGAATCAAAATAACGTCCTCCCGCCGATTCATACTATATATTACAGTTTTATGGCAAACAAATCCCTGTATTATGCTTCCTCGGAACACCTACACATTTTACATCCATTACATTCCAATTGCTGACACATGACTCTACTATATTAAAACATGCCCAAACAGAAATGGTGTATGGAAAGTTGGGATATCTATAGATTTCAATATACTGCTTTGGAAATTACTTAGATTTTCACAAGCTCATCAACACATTCAAATCTGAACAGTTGTCTTAAAATTATCACTTATTTTGGAGAACCCTAATGAAAATGGTGAGAACAAGCATTACAATAGCCATGGCTAAAAAGTGCAGGAGTTAATACTAAATTTCCATCAGGGATGACAAAGGGAAGCAGTTGCATTTGACATGGTATGACGCCCTCCGGTGGCGAGATTGAGAGAATACAGAATAGTCCCCATGATGACAGTGCTTGAATAACGCGTATATCATTGAATAAAGATACATGCACTCCCGATGTAATTTTCGTACTTGAATTTCACTACTTCAGTTACTTTGCGTAATAGTCAACTGAACTACGTCAAAGACAGTGCATTAGAGTTGAACGTGCTTCTCACGGAATAGATTTGGCTTGATACAATTTTAAATACAGATATAAAACACAGTACACTTTTGCCACGTCATTGCAGTGCTTACCTTCCGTAACTTTTCAAATTTCCAAGCAATCCCTTCTTCATAGAAAATTCGGCTATCGTCGTTTACAAATTTGATACCTGGCCAGATTATTAAGTATAACTAGAACAGACGTGACTAGGTGTACTGATCCTAAAGTACAGGGACTCAAGATGACGATCGTATTTTAAGTTGGCACAATTTGTCATAGTCTTGTTTGCATACGGAAAGTCGTCCGGTGTTGTACGAAACGCGGGTACCGTCTGCAGCAATAAATTTGTCCGAGCATTGATTTTGCTTATATATTAACTTTCATTTATGACAATATACATGAATAACATTACATTAATGTTATTGTTCAAACGTTACAAAGTTCCATTCACGAAGGCTATATTGACAATAATTAGTAAAACAGGGAGAGTCCCGCACAAAACATCATGTATATATTGTCCCGCATCTAGCCACGGGTAACAGGACAACTGCCCCCCGGACAATTGCCCCCGAAGGACAACTGCCCCCGAAAAAAATCTAGTATTACAGATGAACGGGTTTGTCATTCATTAATAAGTCATCATTTTTACACTCAACTATTTCAATTCAAAGTCCTTTGTTTCAGAGCACTTTTCTCATCATCCGGGCACTTTTCTCATTTCTCATCCACAGCAGCACTATTACTATATTAGCTCCTATCTGTTTAAAAAGCAGCTAACCGTGGTTTGCGATAATCAACGTTTCACACTAGTCTTATACCGCTGTACTTTATTAATCGTTTCTGACATGTTAAACACGGTCGCCATAATTAAATGACATTAGCTACATCAAGGCATGACTTCGTGGAGCAATTGGTGTTTAACTACCACTAAAAACTCATCTAATCACAACGGTGTATATCTAGACACTTGAGGGATATTGTTTCACTACTTAGTCAACAAAAACTGAAAAACTTTACCAGTGGCATTTGTCTGTGCATTGACTACTGAAAGACAGGCAACGAATTAATTTCAGTTTACCTTCACCTCTGACAAGAGAGTCTTCACTAATCACAGGAGATGAGCTGATAGAAATCAAGAGGGACCTGTCCGGTAAAATGTGACCTTTCCTCAACTCCATTTTACTAAAATTCGACCCTCCCTCAATTTATATCGATCACTTTAATAAGAAGTTAGAATGTCATCCAGCCAATCTGTCTGTGTGTTCAAGTCAGCCAGTCCGTCAGCCAATCAATCAATGAATGAGTGAGTGAGTGAGTGAGTGAGTGACGAACGAACAAACAAACGAGTGAGCTAGTCAGTCCACTGGATGAGTGGGTAGATGGATTGGTGGGTGAGTAAATGGATGGATGAGTGAATAAGTTAGTGAGGTAGCAGTGTATTATCACGAATGACTGACTGAATGAATCAATAAATGAAATGTTCACGAGAGGATAGTGGAATGAATGGATTAGTTCATAATCTAGACTGTCCGTCAGGTAGTTAAGATGTTGACATCATCCATCCTGGATTAAAATCCGAACATGTAATTTGGAAAATCAACAATGTAAACAAAGGCCAAGTGCGATATAAAGCTTAATGAAGTAGCAATTATTATGAGTCAATTGTATACTTAATGTGATTTGGGGTTTTGGAAAATGGACATGCGAGTGCGAAATTGCATTTATTCTGGCTATACTGATTATTTTGAGTTTATTTGTCAACTATTCAGAAGCGTTAATCAAAGCAACCAATGGCCCATTGCTTAAAATTACACTTGTATGATTAGGATTATTATGATTATGATTATTGTATTGAGTATGATTATGATTATAATGTTATGATTATTATTATTATTATTATGATCATGATCATGATTATGATTATTATGATTATGATTTTGATTATCATAATTTTGATTGTTATTATTATTATTATTATGAATATTATTGTTATGATTATTATAAAATGGTTATGATTATGATTATTATATTATGATTATGATTATGATTATGTTAAAATCTAGGCGTGAGAAACTTGTTTGGCAGAGCTAGGTTAAGGTTCATCCACAACAAAAGAATAATCTCATCTGATACTTATTAAGGTAGAACTAATGTGATGACGAGGGACTGAAACACAGTCCTTTAAATGTGTCAATATCTGTAGAATACTGTGACTAGTATCACCTATAATCTGTTTATCATTAGATCTACATGTTACAGTACTTTCACTGTTTTATGACCAAAAGTACTTATATATGTCATATATAATAATTCAATTATCAAACTCGTTAAAATTAAAAGCTACATCAACAAGCAGTATGTAGGATACATGTGCTTTGTTTTCAACAATGTACCAACCAAATTAGATGGAATTTACAGCTTGCATTCGTAGGATATTTTCCAATTACGAAAAACCCACATCGACTGTGCAACGACAAAGTAATTGATAAAACTGAAAGCTAACTAGTTGTATAGAACACTTCCGCAAAACGAGTCACTACACAATGAAACACCCCCCCCCCCTCCACCACTGAGTCCTTCCCTAAACATTTTGAAAATGTGGCCTTCCATAACACCAAATTTGTAAAAACTGACCCATCATATACTCAATGCCCACTTAGTAAGTACATATACTAATTAAGTGCTCCCTAAGCTAGTTGGAAATCACTCTGGATAGTAAGTATCAGTACTGTACTGTATCACAGTCATTTCCTCGTGTCCTAATAAAACTTGGTATGATTTGACACACACACACACACACACACACACACACACACACACACACACACACACACACGTGTAGTCGCCCTATGTCAGGAAACGCAAAAACTGTACCGTGTCAAATAACTTTTAATAAACCCTTATTGGAAACATAGACAAATTATTATTATTAGTTTTACTACAAAAACAATAATGTGTTATAATACAGTAGGCCGGGTATTTGATAAGATTGTAATAATTACAAGTTTGCAGGTTATAGGTTCGAGCAATGAGCACAAAGTGGGAAAGCGCTATATAAAAACAAATATTATTAACATTATTATAAGTCAACCTCTGTTGACCCAGATGTACCAACCAATAGAAATCTTCCTAGGTCACCAAGAAATAAGCTGTTGTTGAATGGTGTTGACTCCGACCGTTTCTGATCACCCTTATGCACTAACAATGATTGGCAAAGCTTGCATAAGTGAACATTTTGAACCTACCAATGCGTGGCTTCTAAATCAGTTAGAGTTCAACAACTTACATCTGTATGAATAAGTTTCATTCCACCTCAACTTTTCCATAACATTGTCTCTCTTACCGAACGCAACTATTATGTCTACTTACTAAGGCTTTTGCAAAACTTGTAAATATCTAGCCTACGTGTGTAATAAGACCTAGTGTGTGCCATGTGGCTCCGAAGGTTGCCGAACAAATCCGAAAGAAGAGAGTACTTGGGGCGTACAGTGTAAACGACCTTTGAGGTGCAAAAGCGACCTTTGGTTATTTGTATTATCAAAAGAATGCCCGACGGACTAGCAGCTAAATAATAGTGAATATCTAGAAATATCAATATAAGAAAAACAACAAAAGTATCAAAGTTGCCACGTTGATCAGTACGTAAATTCGTTACTATAGTCAAGCCATGATAAATTCTAGATTTTGTGTAGTCTAAGTGTGAACATATGCATTGCATACTAGCATATCACTTTGTCTCACTGTCTCGATAACGTCTTGTAGGATACTTGGTATTCTCCCAGACATTCAGGATTGCATCCCTTGCACCAGACCATGCACCAGGACCTTGTAAACGGTACCAATAAGGAACCATTGGACCATACTCAAATGCATATGCCAGTTTTGGATCAGAGAACAATAATTTCCATAAGTTTGGCTTTACACCAAGTAACTCGGCGATTTCTTCTTCGTAAGTGTAAGGCATCACCTATCGAAAGTTAAGACACATTTTAATGAAATAAAAATGCACATGTACGATACAATAGCAGCAGTCGACAATACTTTTACATGGAAGTTTAGTTGTCTTGGAAGTTTCATATGTCGATGTTGGGATCGTCCATACTGATGAGTGAATGTGATTGAACCCAATGCCATTTACCTCATTTAACATCCGGTTTTGTTTTGTTTTTAAAACAAAGGAAATTCATAAAATATCCTTCTCCTTAATTACCTGAAACAGACCGTCGTTAGGCTAGACAAAAGATCCCAACTAATATTGCTACATTAATTGTATAGCGTAGCTCGATATAAATCGAACTCAACACTCTACATTAAAAAGAAATACTTTTTAAAGGTGGGGATCACTTAAAGTTAAAGCAACCAAAACAGTTCTTCAGATTGGTAAGTCAAATAACTTGCACGGGTTATACCAGACAAGCAGTTTAACAAACAAAGAAAAAACTCACGAAAATTATCATGTCACGAAACCTACCGATTTTGGCATGATTTTGGTCTAGCCAAATAATAAATATGACAACATTAGTACTATTTTGTAGAGCCAGATGACATTCAATTTCGGCTTCACAGTTTTTATTACAAATGCTAAAACAAACAAAAAACAAACAAACCAAACGACACGACAACAACAAAAACATACAAAAAGTATACATTCTTGGAAAAGTATACTTACGAATACGTAATGTGTCCCGATGTATCTTGGGTTCTGTTCAATATCTTCCATCATACGTCTTTTTTCAGGTAACACTGCTTTCTCCGTGAAGACCCTGCTGGCCCATCTTGATTGAATTTCCAACGCTGGCCATGCTGCTGCAGATAATGACATAAGGCCAACCATAGCCAACCTTTCTGGATTCTCTAGTTGTACCGGAAACACATACTTGTACAAGTTGACTTGATCAGAATCACCTAGAAAAATGAATGATGTAATTCGGCAATATTTTTTTAAAATTCATTTCCCCTAAAACAAGTCTTTGTTGAAGACATACTTCGAACATTTCAACTTACTGATTCATATTCTCATTTTTATGATGAGGATAGCCACAACTCTAAAGTTATAATGAAGGTCAACAAACAAAGTGATATGCATATGTAAATTAGTACTGTAACTGACATTTGTGCCAGGTTTGGTTGAAATTGGTCTGTGAATGTCAGAGGTGTCCACTTTGAATATTGTGTGTTGTTTTACCTTGCACATGGAGATTTAATGACCGGTCAGTTTCTTTGGCGGGGGGTGGATTGGTGGGGGGGGGGGTCACCCTGTTTATGAAATTGGCAAGGGGGGTCATGCTCTTTTGAAAATTGTGGATAGGGGGTCATTGTGTTTTGGATTGTGATGGAAGAAAAAAATCCTTTTCTACAATGGCATATAGCCTTGTCTGAAATGTGGTACATGTAAACATTTGTTCGTGTCCCTGTTTCTTACATGAATAATATTACTTATTAGTTCAAACATAACTATACATATAGATATACATGGATTACCTAGCTACCACACTAGTTACAGAACATGTCATGTAAATTTGGCTGTTTTACAATCATTGCTTCACTTATATTGCACTTTGGGGCAAAAGTGAATGTGAAGGTTTCGTAATGGTAATCTTCATAGATAGTTTATTAATGAAGGTATTAATACACTTTCTATTTTGGATACTACTTTCTATTTTGGATACTACATGTTATTGACACTACAAATCACCACATCTCATCAGATTCCAGTTTCTATTATACACTAGGTATGACCACCTAAAGTTCTCTAACATACCGGTGGCTTTACTATACATGCAATATTAATGCCCCTACACCAATGTTATGGGCCCATATTTATGTGACATGGAAAACTCATTTAAAACTTACATTTACGTTAGCTTTCCGAAACTTGGAAATATTACCTCAAAGGCTATGAATAACCCAACCATTGCCTTAATAGTAGCACAAACACTCCAGATCTGCCAGGGGAAAATCACCAAGGACTCCCTCACCCCCAGAGGTCACTCATGCATTCAACCAACAATCAGATGCACCAACCTTTTTACTGTCTTAATGGTATTAAACTTTTCTTAAATATTTTCATCATATTCTAATTTGTCTTTTAAAGATGTGAAATGTTTGCCAAGATAGTCTAAAATTGCCTTAAACTCTAAATCTCCCTACCAATGATACTACTATTAGATGTGCTGACCTTTACTATAAGGATGCCATTTAACTTTTTAAGAACATATTTCAACCCTTAGTGTAAGTTATAAAAATAGTTTCTGATACTTGTAAAGCATGGACTTGAAAGGGTCTAAATTGCCTACAAATTGGCTTTAAGAGTAAAAATCCTCCAGGGCATCTAGGGGGAGACCCCATCGGACCCCCCCCCCCCACATTTGGTGGACATATCCCAGTCTCAAGCTCTCCCCCTACCTTTTACTGTCAAGATGCTATCAAACTATATTTCAAAAATATTTCAACCCTATGTAATTGCTTTTTACATGTTGGTGCTGTCTTGTAAAGCTTGGAAATAATTGTCTGAAAGTGTCTGAATAGTCTTAAAATTGACTTTTAAGAGTAAAAATCCTCCAGGGCTTCTAGGGGTGAACCATCGGACCCACCCATGAGAGGTACGTGTACATATTCCCTTCTCAAGCTTTCCCCCTACCTTTCACTGACAAGATGTTATCAAACTGCTTTCGAATATATTTACCCTGTTTAGTCAATAAACATACGATAGTGCTATCCCAGGATCTCACAAAGTACTTGCAAGATGGTCAAGCAGTCCACACTAAGTCACAATAAAAGAAATACCTATGATGTGAATGTGATACATGGGGGTCATCATGTTTCAGGATTAAGTGGTAGGGGTCAGCCTGTTTTCGATTTTACAGATAGGGGGTCAGTGACTTTTTGGCGGCCTGATGGAAGAATCCCCCCCCCCAGGCTGGAGAAACTGACCGGTCCCTTAGTTCGAAGTTCAAACTCCAGTAAGAAAATTCCTAATCAATAACACTAAAACGCGGTCTCTATCTTTTAAGCTTTCAGAATATGAATTAGTAAGTTGAAATGTTGGGTGAGATTATGTCTTTGTCTATTTAGTAATAGAATTTTGTTAACAGACATTAACACCACATGTTTTCATCTGGCATTCCCATTTTTATTCAAATTACACATTACCATAAATCCATGATTGGTCGATAACAGGTACTGAATATTCACAACCAGTAGCGAAAATCACGGCATCAATATTTTCCAAGATGGTTCCGTTTTTCAGTTTTAGATTGTTTTCTTCAAAGCCTACGATGTCAACAACTGGTGTAAGCTGTCCTTGAACGATACGGTCCTGTATGTCATCACTTGCCATGAATGATTTACTTTCCAAAATGGACTCCGTACTCTGTGTAAAAAAGAAGTACGAATCTACAGTTATAGTGGCCATTCCAAAAAAAAAAACCTGGACAGGATAATGCTACCTTCTGAAAAACACTCGTATGTTATTCATATCAAAACATTTACACGTCAAAATATTGTTCCGTTGCTATAAAATAGTGTGTTCTATCTTTACCATAAAAGGATAGATGGTTTTACAATAACGATTAAAACTGTTGTGCGACAGGACCCATGTTGTCACACACAAACATCTGTACATATGCTGACAACAAAAGATAGGCGACAAGGCGAGGAGTAGGCATGTAATAGATAATCTTAAATGAGTTTTGTGATAAAGTAAAACTGATTTTATCTGGGTTTTCTTTCTTATTGGACAAGTAAAGAATAGCTGCTAGCCTTCTAGAGATGTTTTATATAAATAGCGGGATTTGGTGTGTGAGGAAAAATAAACAACATGTCTTTATTTAGTCAATAAATGGAATGACTACACATCTGGAAGAGAAGAGTGGAAGTTATTCTTAAGTGTATTCAAGAATTGTATTTCGTGCACGCTCTCCTGAACATCACCCGATCCTAGAATGTATTTCGTGCAACCATAGAATGTAACTTAAAGCTTCTGTCATGTAAAACTTGCAAGGGTAAAATGTAAAAAATGTATTTCGTGCAAGATATCTGACTTGTGGCCATGGATGGATTGTAGTCTATGCATATATAGACAGGCCATGGAAAGTTGAAAGTTGCCTACACGAAAACATAAAATACAGAAAGCCCATGAATCCATCTAGGTAACATAAAACCATCACTATGATTAGGCTAAATAAAAAATGCTGTGGGTAGCTGATTAAGCCGCAAACTCTGGGCATTTTCTTTCATTCATTGTTGTCATATGGAAACCCCATGTTACATATACCATATACTTTTTAGGCATGACACAGACAATGCTGAAACTGATGTGGTGTGTTACAATACATATGTTGACTGATCGCGCTCATGCAACATCATATGTCATTTTCCCTCAGGCCTGTGGGTCACCTAACAGATTGTTTCAAGTGTGCTGGTGGAGTAGACGCAGTTGAGAAACTTCAGGGCCTTTACAATTTCCGTTTTGAAACAGACTGTGTTCAGATGACCCACATTTCCTCGAGGAAATAGATGCATGATGTTGCCCTCGCGATAAGTCAACATGTGTGTAATATTTCCCTGGCTTGTCATGTGTGTGTGCGTGCGTGCGTATGTTTGTGTGTGTGTGTGTGTGTGTAATTATGTATGTATGTATGTATGTATGTATGTATGTATGTATGTTTTCATCACTTTCAGATAAGAGATTTTTTTATAAGTATCTGCATAAAAATGTAAGAGATCATTGACTTACGTGCAACCCAAAGAGTTTGTAATCGGCCACTCTTGTTTTACATAAGTGCTCTACAAATTCACCAAATCTCAAGTCTGATTTCCGAAAGTTTGATCTGGTAAAAACAATCATGTCCCATGGCTGACCATTAATGATTCGAGGGACACAGTTGGTGCCGTGACGTACACTTAGATATACCTACAGATATTATTGAAAACTATCATTAAACCTGCAGTAGATGCAACTGGAACATTATTTATATCAAATAACCAAAGATATATTCCCTACAAATTGATCAATTACTTATAATAAAAAGATGCTGTATCTGCTAATTAGTGGTCAATATTATCTGTATGTAGTGTAGTGGTAATTTTACATCTTGATCGAAAACTAAGTATTGTCACCACATTGAAACTGTACTAGTTGTAACTGGAACGTCATTGTTCGATCAGACAACCACAATACAGTCACTGACAATTGTTAAAATGCCAATAATTACATGTAAATCAGTGGTCGACATTATCCATAAGCAGTACAGGAATATGCTGAAATCATGATCGTCGTTGAGGGCGCTGATTTTTGGATACGGACTCAAAAACCAAGTTGTTTTGATATATCGTGTATACAGCTATAAAAAAGTATGTTTATCCACAGGTGATACTGTTCAGTGTGTATGATGTGACGAGTAAGTTATTGTATCTAACAAAACATTTTCAAAAAAGCTTTTCAGTTGCAGCTATTGCAACTTTAAGGGGAAGGATACTCTTTGAATTTACTATAAACTTTGATGCATGATGCATCTCCTCAGTTAACGCTGGATGATAGAAAACCACTAATTTACTTGGTCGGATACAAGTTAATTGTTTACATCTCTAGAACTATTTCAATTTTACTGGTAAAAAAGATCAATAAAACTGATAACAACTGATAAAACATTGAGGTCCCCCTGCCTGAAGTGATTCACTCCTTGAAAACAGACTTGCCTATGGATAAACTATGTTTATGGTTAATGTCTTTGGATAAACTATGTTTATGGATAATACCTTTGGAACTATGTCTATGGTTAATGCCTTAGGAACTATGTTTATGGTTAATGCCTTTGGAACTATGTTTATGGTTAATGCCTTTGGAACTATGTTTATGGTTAATGCCTTAGGAACTATGTATATGGGTAATGGATAAACTATGTTTATGGTTAATGCCTTTGGAACTATGTTTATGGTTAATGCCTTTGGAACTATGTTTGTGGTTAATGCCTTAGGAACTATGTCTATGGTTAATGCCTTTGGAACTATGTTTATGGTTAATGCCTTTGGAACTATGTTTATGGTTAATGCCTTAGGAACTATGTTTATGGTTAATGTAAGAATATTGTTAGTTGCTATATTAAATGTATCATTTATGTTGACAAATATAAACATAAAGAGCACATTTTACTTGTTATCAGATAATCAACAACATACTCAAAACGTTTGAGAAGGAATGAAATATCAATAATATAATATAACACTGTCTTCATGGTTAACCCACCATCTTGATAGCAATCGAAGTCAAACATTGACATTGACGCATGCCTCAATCTAGTTTGCAAGTCACCACAAACAACCAATCAGAAATCACATTTGACCACCACAGATAGCAGTGATATGTGTGGGCATCAATGCGTACAATCTTCACACATTATAAGGTAATCAAATCCACAATGGAACTAATAAAATAATTAATATGTGTCACAACATTACAGATAAAAACGTATTTGCAAATTCACTTACAACTAATAAAATATGATAAACGTATATAACTTGCCTCTGCACCACTTCTAGCAATCTCACAGGATATCTCACCTGCAGTATCACACCCTCCTGTACAGACAGACAGACAGACAGGCAGACAAGCAGACAGAGAGCAACAGACAGACAGACAGACAGACAGGCAGACAGACAGACAGACAGACAGACAGATAGATAGATAAACAGACAAAAATATAGTGTTAGATATATGGTGTGTGGAACATCAGGATTTGGGACAAAGTCATATTACAAGGGCAAATTGTTGGAAAACACTTCGTTTCATTTTGTGGTAAGGCGGGGTAGGTCATAGACAGCATACTGGTGATACAATTGCGTGATTTCAACAATTGAAAATATTTGCTAATGGTCATATTACACATCATAGTATATTACTATGATTTTCATCCTAATAATTATGATATTTTTAATGGTGAAAGAAAATGTTATGTGTATTTATATTCCTCAATTTTTGAGCTCAAATGTTACCGCTATTGTACAAATCTCGGGCTCGTTTTTGCCGGTAAGCAACTTATCTGGGAATGAAGAAGTCGACGTAGTCGACAATTACCCTGACAGTCAATCCTAGCATGCATGGAATTCATGTTGTACTTTAATGTTGTACTATGTGTATAATATTTGATATTTGGTTTTTAACGACCTTTTCATATTTAGCCATTCAACTACTAAAGTGTTTTGATGTTTTCTACTTTGATTATCGAAGGTTTTGATGTGTTTTCATTATTTCACAGGATTAGTATATAAAAATGGACGTCATAAAGGAATCACACTTACCTACAACCACAACTTTCTTGTCTCTAAATTTTTCGGCGTTTCGATATTCACTGGCATGAATCTTGATTCCATGGAATGTATCTAATCCAGGATAATCAGGTGTAAACGGTTTATTATACATCCCAATACATACCATGACGTAATCAAAGTATTCTTCACTCGCCGAATCATTTTCGTTTTTCAGAATCACCTTCCAATATTTACCGCCTTTATTTTTCACGATGTCCGTCACCGTCGTGTTGAACTTGATGTATTTATCCAGGCCAAAGTTACTTCTGTAGTCGTTTAAATATTCTAATATTTTCTTGTGTGATAAAAACGGTGTGTATTCTTTAGCGAACGGGAAGTCTGAAAACGCTAGCATTTCTTTACTGGTATTGGTGACAACAGAGCGGTATATAGCTGCACCTTGTCCTGGTCGCAGCTCGTTGCTATAGTTCCACAGACCCCCTGCAGAGAATATACAGAATGACCCTTGCTTATTTAGGCCAAATCTGTACAAGTTTATACAAAAATGAAGGCAGTTAAAGGCCTTGCTTATAATTTAGGTAGTTGTCTGCCAGACCATACGATAGGCTTGTCCTTGAGAAAAGAACGTTCCACTATAGATATAGTCTAATTTCTGAAAGTCGCTAAATAAGTCAAATAACTTTCCAACATTTCTAGTGTGTTTACCAAAATGTAATCGGTTATTTCCATCACCGTAATGAAGATGTGTAGTAAGTATCCGTTGAATTGCAGCAGTCTTTGCGATATCATGTCCATAGACAGGCAGACAGACAGACAGACAGACGTATAGACAGACAGACGTATAGACAGACAGACAGACAGACAGACAGACAGACAGACAGACAGACAGACAGACAGACAGACAGACAGACAGACAT
The DNA here is from genome assembly GCF_964340395.1 of Glandiceps talaboti. NCBI lineage: Eukaryota > Metazoa > Hemichordata > Enteropneusta > Spengelidae > Glandiceps > Glandiceps talaboti. The sequence goes on from NC_135565.1 coordinate 6,713,655, forward strand.
ACTGAGAGAGAGAGAGACAGGCCGACAGACATACAGACAAAAAATCATAACATAGTCTTCCCTTACGGAATGTCAACATTTGGCAGTGTTAGTAAGATTTTTGTTGAACTAGACAATTCAACTGACTTCCATTGTCAGCTTGAAATACCTACCTTCCATTTATGTCCTTGCTAAAAAAATTCAGTCCTTTCTGACCTACATTGCAAATGATAACGACCCCATTTCGTTTTCCCCGTCCTCCGTTTGTACGAACTTCAAATTTAGAAAGGAAAGCACAAAGAAGGAATGAAATAACATATGCAAAAGTACCTGGTTTATCATGTCTCTCATAACAGATTGGATCAAGGTTCTCTTCCAAGCAACTTTTGATGGACGCCAATCCTGCAACACCAGCACCAATAATGGCGACACGCGTACCATTTGCAGACGTACCCGACATATTGAATTCTGTTGAATAGGGAAAGTGAAATTTATCACGTGCACTCAATAAATATGTATTGAGTTCAAAGTCACAAGGGTCATACAACAGTTGTCATAAAATTGCCGACATTTGTAATATAACGTTGCCGACATTTTTAATAAACTAACGACATTTGTAATGAAATTGCCGACATTTGTAGTAAACTAACGACATTTGTAATAAAATTGCCGACATTTGTAATAAACTACCGACATTTGTAATAAAATTGACGACATTTGTAATAAACTAACGACAATTGTAATAAAATTGCCAACATTTGTGATAACATTGCCGACATTTGTAATAAGATTGCCGACATTTGTAATAAACTAACGACATTTGTAATAAAATTGACGACATTTTTAATAAACTAACGACATTTGTAATAACATTGCCGACATTTGTAACACAATAGCCGACATTTGTAACGACATTTGAAGTAAAACTGACAGTAAAAATTTACAAAATAAGTGCCTCATCTTCACCAATCTTAGATTTCAACAAATTAAACACCTGGATCTAAGAAACTTCATCAAAATTCCCTGTGTAAGAACTTATTCTACAAGTTAAGCCAGGGAAGTTTTGCGCCGGTATTTAGCACCAAAAATTGATACAGAACTATATTATGTATTTACTTCTATGATTAAAATCCAAAATTCTTCCTTTATATATCACAGTTTATCGTTGGTTGGCCTGTCATAGGTTTGTGTTAATAAAACCATCAGGCAAATATTGGCAAGCGATTATGTTTCTTTTTATACATAAGTACAATTAGTTCACAGACCAACAATAATCGAACCTGGAAACTGGTATGTGTGTCGCTAGACTTTGGTGAGATATAGTGATATACAGTATCCATAACACCAAGTGTCCGTAATGTATGATGTCTGAAATATTCGCCTTTATGCATATTAATCTCTTCACACTCACGGACAAGAATATGTCCCTGTAGACTTATTGATATACTAACTAATTTGTTTTTAAAAAATACTCATACCAATTACTTCTCAAGCCATTATGAAGCTTTCAATTTTTGCCCCCAATGCACTCTAAAATTGGTTGTGAAATCGCCGTTTCTAAGATTTCTAGAGAAATCAGTTTGTTGGTAGTCAACCGACCAGCTAACCAACCAACCAACCAACCAACCAACCAACCAACCAACACTTTGTCCGCAATGAGTAAAATATATACATTCGATCATACAACCACGAAGTGTTGATCAAGTGATGGATTGATGATGCTAGTTCGTATATTCCCTCATCACTCAGAAGCCTTCACAATCACAAACAACTCATACATTCGCCGCTTGTACACTAGAGGAAGTAAGATTTAAGAACTAGATAAAATCAGGTTAGAAAAACAGATTGAAATTACTTTTTAGCTACCCTCCATACGCCCGTCTTTCCATCCCTCCGTCAGTCAGTCAGTCAGCCAGCCAGTCAGTCAGTCAGTCAGTCAGTCAGTCAGTCAACCAACCGACCAGCCAACCAGCCAACCAACCAGCCAGCCAACCAACCAACCAACCGACAAGTTATCTTTTGACAAAGTCAATTTAACAACACGTCCACCAACGATCAAAATTTACATTCGTTCAATAAAGCACGACGTGTTCATCAAGTGAATTATGATTTGAACTGATGGGTTGGTACATGAGTACTGCTGGATATATAATGTAGGTACTAGTAGGTAAGTAAGTAGCTAGGTAGATAAGTAGACTTATTATTGACTGATTGATTGATTGATTGATTGATTGATTAATTGATTGATTGATTGATTGATTGATTGATTGACAAAGACTCAAAGATCCAAGTGGCTGACATAATTGTTGTAAATTATTTCTAGGAAGCCTGTAATGACGATATTTTAAATCCTTTCTAAGTTTAGAATGAGTAACTTCATTTCTTTGAAAGTCAGAGAGGAACCCCCTTAACATTTTTTATTACAAATTTCGGCAGGTTTATTACACATTATTTTCTGAAATTTATTACAAATATCGGCAATTTTTATTACAATTGTCGTTCACAGAATTTATTACAAATGTCGTCAGTTTATTACAAATATCGGCAATTTATTACAAATGTCGGCAATTTTATTACAAATTTCGGTTTATTACAAATTTCGGCAATTATTACAAATGTCGGTTGTACAGAGCGGTCGTTTACCGAGTAAATTTAATAATTTCTTGCGTCACAACACCTTCTAAAACCTATGTTCAGTGATGAGTTGGTGCCTCCTGCATGTCCTTATTTTTAAGTGCTTACTGTTACTGTGGGAGGGGGACACCCCTCCCACACCCTCCCCACTAGCTATCATGGGGATGCTGTTTCTGCCCAGAATCAAAAATGAAAGAGAAACCCTGCTGGCTATTAAAGTTAAGTATCTCCAAATATATGTTACAGCCCAATGTGAGACCTTTTTCGCAAAGCCCACATATATTTGTAAAGAAATCTGTCGTTATGTATGGACGCTGAATTTGATTTCAATTGTTAGTTTAATATCTACTGTGCATCTCTCAAGTGTGTGTGTGTGTGGGGGGGGGGGGTGTTTTTACCGAGATTCAAATACTTCTATGTCTCCGTAAAATAGAGAAATGTAGACAAACATGAATTATCAAAGGAGAATCAGAAAATAGCTGGCATCTAGTCTAGCCTGATCTCCGACACGTATTATCGTGGTCGACGATCTAACAAAGACGCACCAAAAGAAAAAAAGTTGACGAAAAATTAAATTTACTTGAATGAAATTCACAAGTATACAAAGATTGCATTTAGTCACTGGCACTATACTGTTATAAATGGTATTTTGAAAATTTACTAAGGAGATGTGATGAATTCATTGACTTGTGGGTAGTATTACCATTTCTGTGTCAGACTTTTATACCAGTGGAGAAAATTTTCTAGCATGACACAGGCAAAGATTTTGTTAGAGGCAGAGCCTACTATTGTAGTCCTAGTCGAAAAAAAAAATTCAGAATTTGGTTAATTCAAGTAGATCATACTGTAAACATATAAATGACATAATCTACGAGGAATTATTTGTGAAACTTGTATATATATATATATATATATATATATATATATATATATATATATATATATATATATATATATATATATATATATATATATATATAGGGAAAAGTGAAATAATCTTTAATAACAAAACAATTACACGTTATTCGCAAGAAAAAACTAATGAAAGTACAAAGTATTGAAATTATATTAAAAGCAGTGATACGTCTAGACTTCGTATATGATAACAATGTGAACATATGCATGGTGCACTAGTATTATTAGCTACATTGTCTTCTTGTCTTCTTCCTTTGAACGATAATATCTTTTAGACCAAGTGTGAATATATGCATTGCATACTAGCATATCACTTTGTCTCACTGTCTCGATAACGTCTTGTAGGATACTTGGTGTTCTCCCAGACATTCAGGATTGCATCCCTTGCACCAGACCATGCACCAGGACCTTGTAAACGATACCAATAAGGAACCATTGGACCATACTCAAATGAATATGCAAGCTTTGGGTCAGAGAACAATAGTTTCAATAAGTTTGGTTTTACACCAAGTAACTCGGCGACTTCTTCTTCGTATGGATAAGGCATTACCTAAAGTTAAGAAATTAAGAAATTTGAAATTCGTATGTTCGATATAACACAAAAAAACAGTCGACAATGTGATTAAAATTATTGTCTCGTAAGTCACATACGTCACTTCCGCCTGAGGTCGGTTCACTGCCAATGTTAACCTTGTACTAATGAGGAAGAGTGAATGAAATCAATGCAGTTTATCCAATTAACATCCATCATGAGTTTTAAAAAAGTGAATCCAGTTAAAATGAAACACAATGTCGTCAGGCTCGGTAGTTTTTTCACTGACATTGCTATTTTCATTGTTATGTCTGGCTAGACAAAACTCTAAGGACAACTTTACATCTTAAACTATTCAGTGTTGCAGATCACATATAGAAGGTAGCTCACACAAAGGAAATCTACCAATGTTTATAAGATATAGCCAAGCTAAGCGGCAAATGTAATAATGTCAGTACGTTTATGCGAGTCAGTTGGCACTTTAAGTAATAAAACTAATACAAATTTAACAATTAAAAGAACTTGTGCTTACGAATTCGTAATGTGTCCCGATGTATTTTGGGTTCTGTTCAATATCTTCCATCATACGTCTTTTTTCAGGTAACACTGCTTTCTCAGCGAAGATCCTACTGGCCCATCTTGATTGAATTTCCAACACTGGCCATGCTGCAGCAGGTAATGACATCAACCCAATCACAGCCAACCTTTCTGGATTCTCTAGCTGTACCGGAAACACGTACTTATACAGATTGACTTGATCTGAAGTGTCTAAGAACAAATCAGAATAAACAATTAGTAACTACCTGGAAAATTAAAACTGAGCTTTTTTACTGATTTACAAATTTAGTCAATGCACACAACATGATTTGATAAACTGAGAGCTTTCGACTGCAAACTGTTAGTCTTGTTACTTCTGGAGGCGTACAGCTATTTATTTTATTACGAATCCTTCGGAAGGAAAAACGGAAACTCTATTGTCGATTGAAAATTTCAGTTTGTGGACGCCATTTTGTAGCAAAGCATTGTGGGAATGTACGCGATATATTATGAATGAATAGGTCACTATATTCAAAGTAATGAAGTTATTTGTGTGTGTGTGTGTGTGTGTGTGTGCGTTTGTTTATTCGTCTGCTTTCGTTTTTGCTTCTTTAGATATTGAAATGTTTCAGTCTGTCTGTGTGTGTGTCTGTCTGTCGGTATGTCGGTATGTCTGTCTGTCTGTCGGTCTGTGTGTCCATGTGTATCTGATGTTGACATTAGTTAACGTGGCACGAAACTTGATACACATATTGTATTTTTGCATGTCTTGAGTATACTTCGACCAAAATCTGTGCATATGAATTATTCTCATTTACATACTACTTTACAACACAGTGGGGATTTCATTGAATGCACTAAATCTTGGCAATGGGTGTAACTTCTTTCTTGGTGTGTATACTTATATATTGATTAGAATAATTAGCATCAATCAAAGCACTTGCCCACTAGCAACATCATCGTATTTCAAAAAATACGAAATTAAATTTCGCCCCTATATCTAATGTGGTAATATCTATATCTGTCTTTGAGGAAAATTGGTGAGGGTTAATGACCTCATTTGTATAAATATGCTTTCTGTCTAGATGGGAATTTGATGAATGTAACAGTTAGCCTACTTAAAAAGAAAGAGCCAAATGTGTTTGCATAATTACTTAATTATCATTATAAAAGAGACTCCCAAAATCATCATAATCTACTCAATTCATTTCTGAAGCACATGTATAATGAATAAGCTAATTTGCATAATGACAAAAGTCTATTATCCCTTTAATAAATATTTGATAGATGTATGCCACACACGAATGCATCACTACAGGAACAAATTTAAGAGATATGTACTAATGTAGATGAATACTGATGAAATATTTTTCTTAATTGGCCTTACCACTTGACAATCTAACCAACAAGAGCACTTTCACTACATTAGTTTATTTATTTCAGAAACAGTATTTCGTTAACAGACATTAACTTATAAACTCTCTGGTATCATCGTGACATTATACCAATTACACATTACCATAAAGCCATGATTGGTCGATAATAGGTATTGAATATTCATAACCAGTCGCAAAAATCACGGCATCAATATTTTCCAAGATGGTACCGTTTTTCAGCTTTACGTTATTTTCTTCAAACCCTTCGATGCCTACGACTGGTGTAAGTTGTCCTTGAACGATACGGTCCTGTATGTCATCATTTGTCATGAACGATTTAGTTTCTAAAATGGACACCGTACTCTGTGTAGGAAGAAGTATGAAGACTTGTCAAAATTTAAAAAAGAAGTTTGACCTGAACGTCCTATGCTGTCAAAGGGTCCTCGGTCTGATATAAATATTGAAACCATTAACCCTCTTCAAAGTATTGTTTCACTGATACAAAAAAAAATGGCAGCGTGTTCTGTTGTTGCCTAAAAAGGGTGTGTGGTTTTATGACGGTAATTCAACTTTTTGCGCCAGAGCCAGGCCGTATAATCACACTCGAAACATCCTGAAAGCTATACAAAGAAAGCAAGATAGATGGATATAGACGGCGACTATTACTGTAGCAAGTTGAACACAGTGAATCATTGTAATGGAAGTGCCGTTGAATTCATCAGAAATTACACAACACTAAATAAACTCATTTTGCCTGAGATCAATTATATCCCACATACTAATAGTGCAATGTGGGCGAGATCAGGACACGCACGTGACTGACACATGGACATCTAACAAACTGTACTCCTTCAAGGCCAGTGCATTAGTGTTATATTTTCAGTAGCGCCATAACATGCATAAGGATTAAATTGGATCATTCCGTTGTTCAAGACCCATTTTTTCTAAAGCTCTGCCATAAAACTGTTTTTCACGCATGAATTTTAACACTACCTTTAAAATCAGAGTTTGTTTCGTAGCTTTTAGAACAGAGTTCAACTTCATTATTTGCATTGAAACAATTAATTTACTTACGTGCAATCCAAAAAGTTTGTAATCAGCTACTCTTGTCTTACAGGTGTTTTCTACAAAGGCAGCAAATCGTGAATCTGATTTCCGAAAGTTTGATCGTGTAAACATTGTCATATCCCAGGGGCGACCATTAATGATTCTTGGGATACAGTTGGTACCGTGACGTACACTTAGGAATAGCTAGGGACGTTGAAAAAAGATAACAACACTTTTTATACTTGAGGGTACCCAGAGAAGTCCTGTACACCAACACTGCATCATGCAACCTCTCTGAAGTAGAGTATAATAATTGGCATATCGATCTTGTTTACAAGAGGTATGTTGCATTCTGGGAAACAAAACGAGTAGCTCCGAATCTATTGCCGAAATAATACTGCGGCTATTGTTTTAAGAGATTAAGAAGTCCTCATCTCATTGTACAGATCGCTTATATAAGCTCTTCTAAGCCAGATTCACCAATTCTTATCATTTAACACATTTTAGAGTTTCAAGTAACGCATATTAGATAATAAAATATAATAAATTATAATAAAGTATGTTAAATGCTATAACTTGCCTCTGCGCCACTTCTGGCAATCTCACAGGAAATCTCACCTGCAGTATCACATCCTCCTATACAAAAACATGTAAACGTTATATTACATATCTGGGAAAAAAATGACGAACGTAAATGTTGGTGAAAGGAGAATACGAATTGGCATTTTCTCTATATCTGATGTTATGTTATGTTATGTTATGTTATGTTATGTATGTTATGTTATATTATGTTGTTATGTTATGTTATAGTATGTTATGTTATGTTATATTATGTTATGTTATGTTATGTTATATTATGTTATGTTATGTTATCTGATCTTATCTTATATTAGCTTATTGTCTGTTTGTTTGTTTGTTTGTTTGTTTTTCGTAAACATAACAATTAAGCCTGAATGTTGTTGTTTAACCACTCTGCCATCTACGAAATATCTAGATTTGATAAACATGTGTAATGAACTCTGTGTTCAAATAATAATTTGTTAACATGTCCCAAGACGCACATAGGAACACACATCCTATGTGACCGTGTAGATTTCAATTCAGGTTAGGGGTAATACATTAAAAAAAACAATTTCATAACATTTTAATACAAAACTACACGAACAAACTGTTATGGGACACATGCCCTTTGTTATCACCGATATCAAAATTACATGATATTTGAAGCTTGCATTCTTTATATATTGCTGTATGTAATTAACAAGCATAATCAATAATTTAAATGACTCAGATCAGTAAGATTAAAATCTACAATAAGATGTTTTATCAGACATGTACACTATAACAAATTAATGTTTGTGCCAAATTTCAATTCAATTGAGACAATGATGGCACAGACACGCACGCGCGCACATACACACGCGCGCGCGCACACACACACACATAAACAAACACACACACACACACACACACACACACACACGCAAGCACGTACGCACACATACACATCATAACAAAACACTTATCTCCGACTACAACTCAAAATTACAGCCCTAACAGGATCACACTTACCTACGACTACAACTCTCTTGTCTCTAAATTTTTCGGCGTCTCGATATTCACTGGCATGAATCTTAATTCCATGGAATGTATCTAATCCAGGATAATCAGGTGTAAACGGTTTATTAAACATCCCAATACATACCATGACGTAATCAAAGTATTCTTCGCTCACTGAATCATCTTGGTTTTTCAGAATCACCTTCCAATATTTACCGCCTTTATTTTTCTCGATTTTTTTCACGCTGGTGTTGAACTTGATGTATTTATCCAGGCTGAACTCATTTGCATAATTGTTCAGATGTTTCAATACTTTATCATGTGAGACAAACGGTGTGTAGTCTTTAGGGAATGGGAAATCTGAAAAGGCCAACATCTCTTTACTGACGTTGGTGACGACAGATTTGTATACTGCAGCACCCTGACCTTGTCGTAGCTCGTTGGCATAGTTCCACAGTCCCCCTGTGTGTGAATTAACAAAGAGATCATTGCTTGGGTGAAAGGCGAACACTGTCATTTACATATACAATACAAATGGAATCCAGTCCATTGTAAGTTCTTATATTCACCTTCCATCTTTGTATGACCTCACATTGCATTTGGCAGAACAGAAATCTCATAGCCCTTAGATATTACAAATGTAAACTAGCCCCTTCCATTTCCCTGAACCCCCCCCCCCTCCCCCCCCTCCTCACACATTATAAAGTGGACGTATCTGCATCTGTACAGTATAAGTCCTGGGTAAGGAATAACACACCAGTGAAGAGTATTAATCAGAAGGGGTTTTGACAGTGACTGCGCTGCGATTTTAAAGGCGTCACATGATTTAGGTGACTAAGTACTATTATCCAGATGGTTCCAGTCTAATGTTGTTGTTGTTGTTGTTGTTGTTGTTGTTGTTTTACAAAGAATGACTGTTTATATTGAGCAGTTTAAAGCCCTTTGAGTTGTTAACTCTGGCGTAAACAGTCAAGCTTCAAAACAAATTTAAAGCTTAAAGAAAGGAAAGTAACAAAACAGAGTCCTTACCCAATTTATCATGTCTCTCATAACAGACTGGAACAAGATTTTCCTCCAAACAGCTTTTGATAGCCGTTAATCCAGCAACACCAGCACCAATAATGGCAACATCGGTACCACTAGCAGACGTACCCGCCATATTGAATGTTGATGAATGGGGAAGGTTGCTGTGACCCCGTAGATCTCAGACAAGTGGGTCATATGAGTTTATTCACGCGCTACACGTGCAATTCGTCTGCGCATGTGTACCCTAGCAGTACAAATAGAACAATGGACGAGGCATATGACTTCTAAGTAGGTAAGTTCGTTGATTGATTGATTGATTTGTTGGTTGGTTGGTTGGTTGGTTGGCAGGTTGGCAGGTTGGTTGTGGGTTAATTGGTTGGCTGGTTGATACTGATTTGTGCAGAATAGATTAATTGGTTGATCGGTATATTGACTAGTCAATATAAATAAATAACTATCGGATGGTTAAGATAATGATTGATTGATTGATTGATTGATTGATTGATTGATTGATTAAATGATTGATCGAATGAATGATCGATTGATTGAATATTATTTGAAAGATTGATATAGTTTACAGGTTGATTAATTAAATACATTGATAGAACGATCTGTGTATAATTTTGATAATGAACTAAAGGCAAAGTAAATGAAACCTACTCGGGAATCAATAATCTATCTCCTTTAATACAATCATAAAATTCAGCATATACATGTTTTAATTTATTGTGATTTTATGTCGTCGATGTGTGTAATCGATAGTGTATTAATAGAAGACGCGGCTAGTAGACAAACACACATTACAGAAAAATGGTATTGGTGTTAAACCAGTAGGCCATTTCAGACTGCAAACAGGAAATTGAGAATACAGCGTCCTCGCTCAAAATATGGGTATCATCACCTCATAGTACTGTTTCCTAAGAGCTTTGTCCATTGGTATTATGTAGAAGTGTAACTCGGGGATTATTTTCGTATTGTTCAGACATCGAGGAAAGTAGCAGTGCTCTATGAATACGTACATTATGCCAACCTGATTTAAGGATGACGAATTCGAAAACAACATGTCATTCTCTTATCCTCGTACATCAATGCATCAATCAATCAATCGATCGATCAATCAATCAATCAATCAATCAATCAATCAATCAAATCAGTCAAGCTCTTTATATTACTCACCCAATCTCTTTCTCTCTCTCTCTCTCTCTCTCTCTCTCTCTCTCTCTCTCTCTCTCTCTCTCTCTCTCTCTCTCTCTCTCTCTCTCTCTCTCTCTCTCTCTCTCTCTCTCTCTCTCTCTCTCTCTCTCTCTCTCTCTCTTTGTTTGTGACGTGGCAGACTAACGATTTGAACGTGTGTGTGGTGGGGGCGGGGAGTAACTGTAACATAGATCAACAGTGTAAAAAACTTTGGACTACCTGACAGTTTTATCACCTTTGACAAAATATATAGCCACAAACATAAAAAGGTTACACCCCTGTTACACCATATGTTACATTATTTTGATAATAAATAAATATGAATGATTTACTGTCCACACCACTTCAAATGAAAACTGTCATGATGATGATGTTATATATTAAAAACTTAAACATTCAAAAGCCAAACACCATCTGGTGCCAGTTTATGAAATCAGACTAATACATACTACGCTAAAATGTGTTTATAGAGTACATGTCTGTCTGCCTGCCTGCCTGTCCATCTGTCTCCCCCCTCTCTGTCTGACTAGTTGGCTGTCTGTCTGGCTGTTTGTCTCCCTCTCCCTCCCCCCTCTCTCTCCCTCTCTCTCTCTCTCTCTCTCTCTCTCTCTCTCTCTCTCTCTCTCTCTCTCTCTCTCTCTCTCTCTCTCTCTCTCTCACATTATCCGTAACACCTCATTGTGTGTACTATTTTTTTCTTTTTTAATGCCTATATGAACAGTACTTGTAAAGCCAACAATGAACAGCTGTACGTTGGGCATTAGGTGCCAGAAATTGCTGCCATAACAATTACACAGTTATCATTCTCAAAAATGTTCTCCAGGTCATGTACTTTCACAGCTTACTTGAAAATCAAACGTCGCGTGGTCTTTCAACTCGCCAACAGCCCGGAGAGGAGTGCAAAGCGCTATGAAAAGTGCCTCCAATCAATTTTCTTGGGATAGTTGTATTCAATGTATTAATAAACGCTTTATCATTCAGTTTATTTTGACAAATTGTTGACAACTGGACTATTCCAATTAGTCTCTGGCTACCAAAGCAACTCTGCAGTATTTCTGAGTTTCACTTTCTTTCACAGCGCCATCTATGTCCTGTAAGGGAAATGCATCACTGACGAGGCTCTCATATGGGTATTTTTCAGCCGTCTCAGATATAAATTTGACGGATTCCTCCAGATGCCAGGGGGCATAGTTGTGAACACCTGCAAATATAACCAGATTTAAACTGATTGCCTCTCGTAAGAAAATCACTAATTTGCAAATAACTCATTAAACTAAAAAAAACTATGGTAACAGGCTTTGTTTTTGGACAAGCGTGCTTTCTTAGGTTAATGTATGTGACAAATTATACGGAATTTGAAGAGTGCATGATACTGCTTAATTACTGAATATCGTTCATTATTCAAAATACTCATTAAATTTAAGGTAAAAGTAGTAGCAACAAACTTCATAGGACAGGTGCGTATTGTTATGGTTGATATATGTATCATATTATACGAAATTTGAAGGTTGCATTTTTAAGATACACCCTAGTTAACTAAAATTATTAATTATGCAAATTTTTCATTAAAACTGTAAGCTATATCAAAAATTTTATTTTTTTATAGGACATATCCGCTTTGTTATGGTTAACGTATGTACTAAATTATATTGAAATTCAAGTATGTATTCTTATGATATATCCTAACCGAAAATCATTAATCATGCAAATTAGTTATTAACACTGTAATGGTACATCAACAAACTTTATAGGGCATATAAACTCTGTTATGTTTGATGAAATTGAAGTACGCAGTCTTAAGATATAGCCTAATTACCGAAAATACTTAATTATGGAAATTATTCACGAAATCTTCAAACGAAATCAGCGACTTTTATAGGGGACATGCACTCTATTATGTTTAACGTATGTACTAAATTGTATTGAAATTTAAGTATGTAGTCGTAAGATATAGCCTAATTACCAAGAATCATTAATTATGCAAATTATTCATTAACACTGTAAGGTACATCAACAAACTTGATAGGACATATGTGTTTTCTTATGGTTAACGTATGTACAAAATTTTGTTGAAGTATGCATTCTTAAGATATAGCCTAATTACCGAAAATAATTAATTATGCAAATTATTCATTAACGCTGTAAGGTACAGCAACAAATTTTATAGGACAAATGTATGTTGTTATGTTTAACGAATATACTAAATTATATTGAAATTGAAGTATGGAGTCATGATATTGCTTAATTAGTTGATTTTTAGAAAATGATGACACAGAGACAGACAGACAGACAGACAGACAGACAGACAGACGGACACACAGACAGACAGACATTCTCTTTTAATACCTCCCGTACCCTTACGGGATGTTAAACAATTACATCCAAAGTTCTTGGACATCATTGACGGAAATCGTCATATTTTATCCGAGATAAGTTCTCGTCTCTTTGAAGGAAAATGTGAAACAGAACGTCGTCTGCCATGGTCTTACAAAAATCCTAGACTAATAATCTTGCTACATTTCATCGTCTGGCTTGTCCAGACGATTACTAGACGCTCTGCTAAAAATAATGGTACAGTGAGTTTCACAATACTGTTCAACTTTCCTGCTTGATATAACTGCGCAGAAACCTAGAAGATACTGCATATGCCACACTTCAATTAGCAGGATAAACCATTCACAGTATTGCAGCTACATGCAGACAGACATTCGGGCGCCAATATTTTTCTTAGTATCACACATCCTGCGAAGGTCGCGTGAAACGTTCTCTATGGTGTTCATTTGATGTCTGTATGGTGGCATGTGTAGTTCATTTTACTTTGACGAACTGTAGCAAGAAACTGTACTCATTCAATCTTGCTATCTTAAAGTGTAGCATGTCCAGTTTCTTATTGGTTTATGTGTGGTTGTATCAAACAGAAAAGCTGTTGTATTTCAGTGTGGCAATTGCACGTCAAATACATAAAAAATGTTTAGTTTTGGCAGTGGAAAAGTAGGTGGGGTCGGGTAAGCAAAAACCGAACAATTTATTAAGCCCTTAATTCAGTGTGCATGTCCCACATACATCGATCTTACTTGTGGAAGTTCGTTTGAGCGCGCGAGGGGGGGGGGGGTCAGGTGATCTATTCGTAATTACCGAACTAGACCTTCCTTGCATTTCATGAAAAGTATGTGACAACCACTAATCTTTCCAAAAGTCTACATCCATGACAAACACCATGATATCAAACTGAAAATTTTGACGTTTGCACGTCTGGTCAAACGAGCTATAAAATAGCTTCTATGGCTTCTGCTTTTTTAGAACATCATCACTTCGCTACCTTTCCCCGACTAAGCTAGTTGAAAATAGTGTCTAAGTTCTAAAATTGTAGGGAAAACGGATCTAATAAATTGATGTTATTACCTTTTATAGTGATGTACTTTCTAATAATCTGATTACCAGTGATGTCCAACTGAGATTGTGGATGTACCATGCCAACAAAGATATATGTACCACCAATCTTCAATAAGTCCATGCCATCATTTACGACAGATGCTGCACCACACACCTAAATGATAACGAATGAATGGGAACGGTTGAGTGACTGTTATGAAACAGTCATTAGTTTCTAACTGATCTCTTTTACGTACACAGAATAAACTAAAGGGTCACCTAACCATCGTCTACACACAGATATATATGTGCGATTACTCATAGAAGAATATATATAACTTCATATATAGACATAGTATGGAATTGAACTTTTGTTCCAAACACAAACTTGCACAAGATTGTACCTGAAATTTTCTAGTGCAGCACACACACACACACACACACACACACACACACACACATACTATATAGACATGTATACATGAGTGCACAAATGTGGGAGCACATATACCTAGGGGCACTAGACACAGAGAAACTGATAGAGACAGACAGGCAGGCAGAAAACAACACAAATTTGAAAACTGCCATCAAGTGACCATTCTGTATTGAAAACTGTATATTTGTGTGCATTAGTTGTAGGAAACAAATCATTGTCAGTGTACACTTACCTCGATAACAACATCAAATTCAGATGACTTAGGAACATCTGGTGAATCTGTAAAAATAACAGTACATTTATTAACATACATACATACTACATACATACATACATACATACATACATACATACATACCGTATGTATATACACGCACACATGCATGCACGTACGTTTACATTACCTTTATTATACGGTATAGCACCGAAATTTGCTGCTTTGGCCAATCTATCTTTGTTGATATCTGAACAGTACACCTTTGCACAACCAGCTTCATGAAATAGAGCACAGCCATACAATCCAAGCATTCCTGCACCCTAAGTAAAGATAGATATCAACAAAAACATAAGTATATTATATCAATAATCACAACATTAATGTATGTATGTATGTATGTATGTATGTATGTATGTATGTATGTATGTATGTATGTATGTATGTATGTATGTATGTATGTATGTATGTATGTATGCATGCATGCATGCATGTATGTATGTATGTATGTATGTATGTATGTATGTATGTATGTATGTATGTGTGTATGTGTGTATGTATGTATGTATGTATGTATGTATGTATGTATGTATGTATGTACAAACTTTAACTTTCACTCTACCTGTATAAGCAATACTTTTCCTTTCCAATCGTCAATACAACTCTTTGCACAAACCATGGTTGCTAGGGCACAGTTGACAGGCGCGGCCATTCTATCAGTAACGTTATCGGGTATCTTGTAGATAGCAGTACCCGGTTCGATAATGATATGCGAGGCATAGCAGCCATTCAGAGGACATCCTTCGGTCAAAGGTCGAAACCCGTGCTGAAAATTACGACCACAGGAAAAACAAATTAGATGTGCATGCAAAGAATGTGTTAACTTCTAGCGTGAACATCTTGAATATTTCGTTCATACATGATATATTACTTTAAAAACAGGAAAGTGCAGAAATAATGCACTTTATACAATTATTAAGTTAGAGTGGCTATATGGATGAGAATGTGGTATTTATTTTGGATTTTTAATTTATGAAACAATTTTATCATGACTTCCTAATTGAAAAATTAATGTAATGCCAAGAAATTAACATATGCCAAGACTGCGCTGCTAACTCAATAAACTGCCGAAAGCTTTAAAAAATGTGTAAAAAAGTATGTTATTGTACGTACAATAACAAACATTTAGACACTATTAAACGTTTTCAATTTTTAGAGATACAAATAAGGACTTGGTATATGTTATTTCTCGTTTATTTTCAAGTAGGAAGTCATTATAAATTTGTTTTACAAATTAAAATTCCGCGGAAATAAATACCACATCCACATCCATATGGCCACTTTAATACAAGTCCGATGTGAATAGTATGAAGTGGACAGATATCGTTAACAAAAACGTACATAACTTACTCCCGATATTCGACCAACAAACCAACAAACCAATTACTTACACACATAGCAGATAGGACGGACGACAAACAGACAGAGAGACAGACAGACAGACGGACGGACGGACGGACGGACGGACGGACGGACGGACGGACAGACAGACAGACAGACAGACAGACAGACAGACAGACAGACAGACAGACAGACAGACAGACAGACAGACAGACAGACAGACAGACAGGCAGAAAAGAAGAGCTACAGTACCCGGCACTAACACTGGGTGTGTGAACATTATTACGAGATACTGCCGTATTCATTTATCTCTCTTCTCATACCATTACATGTATACTGATAGCATTAATTTTACATAAAGTTGTGAAGTTTTACAATACTATGTGTACTACAGTGAACATTACAGAGTGCTGATAAAAGAACTTTAATTTATATAAATTCAATTAATTCAATAAATTCAATTTACAGAAACGATTTGAATTTGTTTATTTGTTGACACCAACGAAAATGTCGCTTTTGCAAGACACACCATGATGACAACAAAATCGTAACCACCACATAGCGAACAATCATAAAACATTGTTACCTTTTGGCAAACTTTTGCAATATTCGCGCATGCGCAAACAATTTTGTATTGGATGGTGACTACAAAATTGGTAGCCGCTGATATTGACTTGGTCCCCGGGAACATAACTTAATACATTGATGGCCAATATTAGTCGAACGTACGTCACTTCGCTGTCAGTCATTTGGCACTGTGGGGTCGCCCTTTGGTAATAAGCAGGCGGAGAAACGAATCTGAGAAATAGTGATGGGTGCATATTTCAGTCGGTTGTTCGTGACTCGGCCGTTACAGACGGTTACACGTATATATGGAAATATGAGAATGATTCAATTTTTTTTATATCTATATACATTCTTTCTTATTTACTATGTACGTAATTGGTCGACTAAACCTCAAAACACAGTCATTTGTGGGTTGTGAACAGTTTTACCAAAATTTAGCACGAAAAATATATTTCATTTTTCCATACCCTGATGATCCCATTGTACTTGCTCTCTGGCCGTAAATACACTTCGTATGTTTGCATTTAGCGTACATTTCACAACCTTTGGGTGGATATGGATGTATAAGGAATTGCTTATATTAATTTTATAAATGATGTGAAGATTGTACCAAGTAAACTCAACAGAGTAGACTGTAAGTTACGTCTTGTAAGTCCGCCCTCACCGGCCTCCTCTGATCGATGTGTGAGGGCGCCCCGTCACGGCGTACCTTAAAGACTACCAACAGAGCTGTACCCCTATTATTATCTGTAGCTTTTTTGTATGATTTTTATTTGAACAATGGAATGATAATGGAAGTTAACAATTCTGGAGGGAATACACCAGATGTAGAACAAAGTTGAACAGTTCTGTAATTCATCTGGAATCTCACCAGGACAAAGTCACTTTCCCTCTAAAACCTTTCAGGTTTCCAGACACTCAGTGTAACACTTCAATTGCATAATCTGAGCCGTCAAGTGCCTGTGGTTCACTTGTATGATCATAACCCACAAACGTCTGTGAAAGTAAGTTATTTACCAAGACTTACACCTACTTTGAACAATTTCCGACACTTTTGTGGAATTCCTGACTTGCATATATCACAATCCATGCAAGAGTTCATGATACTAAACGTGACTCGATCTCCAGGTTTTAAGTTCAGATCATCACGTTTGTGGGCGACGATTTCACCGACGGCTTCGTGACCAAGAATACTGAGGAGTACAAAAACACACAGAAAACTTTAAAAACTTAGAAACCTTGTTTAATACGGGGTCTTCAACAATTAAAATATGGAGATATGTATTCTTAAATATACTGTTGTTTGCTACCACGGGTACTTGTTCATACTCATTTTCAACATATTATGTGAAGCGCCATCTTGCATTTGCCTGCAAAGATGTTTTAGCACGTGCACGTTTGTCTATTAGACTCTCCCACCAGTCCTCGGAAGCATCGCTATTAGCTGTTTTGTATGCACCAATATCTACCGAATAATTGTACTCGAATATTCTTGTACTGTGCGCCCTCATCGACTACTATAGGGCTTATCATTTGTTGACATGTTACCGCGACTCAGTGTTATTGCGACGCCGCGAGCATCACAGTAACAGGTCAACAACTGATTAGTCGTATCAGTAGTCAATGAGGGTCCTCAGTACAAGGATATTCGAGTACAATTATGCAGTAGATATAGGTACATACAAAACTGCCCTTTTAGCAATGCTATGCTCCGAGGACTGTGTGAGGGTCTATTTTGTCCATATAACACGTCATGCTTTGGTGGTTTTATTATGAAACCTTTCATTTGACTCTAAACATTTCAGCTCCTACGAAATTGTAAACTCATTTTTGTAAAACTCAAAAACTCAAAATACTGAACACCCAACCCACGACGACTTAACTAGTCCTGCTGCCATGGTTACTCCACGTACCCTCACAGTACCCCGGACAGAATCTTTCATTGCAGTCCAGTTCTGCCACGTTTTAGACCCAGCCGAGTAACCCACAGGCACTTGTTTCCCGAAATATATGTTTCAGAATACGATACAATATCAATAACATTGAGATACTTGGCAAATAGTGTATGAAAGGGGTAAAATAGCACGCGTGTCTAGGATCACGAAAGTCCACTCACCGCGAAATATAAATTTATATATTTATTTGCCAAGTATCTCAATACTGTTGATATCTTATTGTATTCAGGAACATATCTCGGGAAACAAGTACCCGTGGGTTACTCGGCTAATTCTAAAAGGTGACAGAACTGGACTGCAACGAGAACTGTCGGGGGTGCGACGTCTTCCTTTTGTACGGCAACCCTAAGCAATGTCCCTGTTATGATTGTAGTCCTGCTTGCAAGCGGAGTAAGACGTCACCACCTTGAGCGAAATGCGCATGCGTGTACCGTCTGCAAGCAGGACTATGATTGGTGTAGGTTCTGGAAGTGAATCATTAATAAAGCATCAGGAAAGATAGATGAACACTCTTTCCCCCCACATACATTAAGACATTAACATAGTTATGCTAACTACAATAAATGTTGGTGTTCTAATTTCAAACAAATCACAATGAACGGTTTATCTTATGTGTAGATTAAGATTGACGCATGACAACTGATAAAAAAAAAAGATCTACAAAGGTCAAAGTTTAAATCAGATTACCTTGGAGTGGTCTCTACACGCCTTCCCTTGATGGTGTGCATGTCTGAACCACATATAGTTGCCATACGGATTCGTATAAGTGTATCTCCTGGTCTCAACGCTGGGATGGCTATTGATCCGAATTCCATGCATGGAGTCTTGTCGGCACCAACAAATACAGCTCTCTGTGCAAGCGCCATGTTTGTCGATCTCCGGTGTGATTTCAAGTTCTTTGAGCAAAAACAACAACACAGCACACCTTTATGAGACCTGGTTGGAGTCACTGTGATGCGCGTTCGAGGGGCGTTCCCTGGTATATGAATCGATAATAAGAGACCAGCTTAGCAAGAATCTGGTAGTTTCGATTTCAGAGAAGTGTTGTTAAAAGTGGAACACCCCCGGGTAAACTGATGATCGTAGACTATGTCAAACAATTGCTAATGTAAGTCGTGTACACTGCCACTCTAATAAAGCGTGTAGTGTTAATACAGGGGGTAGGGGACATCACAGGCACTCGAATCAATTTGTATGACTTTTAAGAAAAATGTAGAGTAATAATCGTTCGACTTTGTACTCTTACACAAAAACTTTAGGGTATCGATGTTACAAATCATGGAATATATTTATTTGCGCTTCTATTGACTGTACGTAGGTGAGTTTTAGTGGTTGTTTGACTATCATGATTGTCGTAATTGTTTGTTGAAATCGTGTGTTTGCAAACTGTCGGTGGCTCGTTAGACTTCGCATCTTCTCATATACTTATTGTACATTTTTTTTAAAATCATACAAATTGATTCGAGTGCCTGTATGCGTTTATGTGCACATTTGTTTGTTTGTTTGTTTGTTGTTTGTGTGTGTGACTGTTTTAATATCAGTAAATATGACAAATGTTGTCTGAAATAAGATTAATGATTGTCTTTCGTGCTGCTTATCAGAAGTATCAATGACAATGAGTACACATTACATTATTTATGGGTGTTCATTGTCCCATCACGTGACATATCTCTGATAGGATTGCAGAATGTAGACATAGGGTTATGGCAAACAAATGCAACATATAAATTTGTCCAGTATAAGATGATGAATGTGAAATATGATTTACGAATATCAAAAAAAATTATTCATCTATATAACAATATTGAAAATTACAAATACAAAATGGCACGTTAAAGAATACAAGGGTAAATCTAAAGAACGTAAAAATACATGTACCAAACATGAAATTTACGAATACATGCACATTGATTTTTAGCATACAAAATAATGTGTAAAACAAGCCGTGAAAATATGAATTTTACGAAATACAAATGTGAGTTTATGCATGAAAATGTGTTTTATTGAATATTGCAACACATGGTCTGCCGTAGTCCGTCGATCTGAGATTGGAGTTGGTGTTGATGATCAAGCAACATGTGGTACATGAATCATAGCCCTCGCTCGATTCTGACTGTTCACCATTATTAAGAAGTAACCTTTTTATCAAATCATAAAACGTTTCACAATATTTTACACGTTTTACAGTATCGTCCGGAAGAAAGAAACAACAGTCAGAGTCGGAGTTTGAGTCGTACAATACTTGATGCTCGTCTCAGCAAGGATTATATGGATCTGTATGCAAGGGCTTTGGTTAGGTGGACATGGCGCCACCTATCGATAAATCTTTCGCCTGCAGAGGGCGTGATTCGTCGAGATACAATAAGTCGAATGTCTTTGTTATAATAAAGCCATAAAACAGTATCATTGACTAATATGGTTTTGTTCTTCATAAAATAGTTTTAATAAGTTCAATAAAAATAACAATTTTATGCTTGATTTCTTCAAAAAACTATTCTTGACATCTTATCTAGCCCTCCATCCAGATGATATAAATCTACCGAATGACCCTAAATCACCTTTTCGTAATTTGCATATTTTACTATTCAAATTCGATGTCATTCAAACCACGTAGAAGGATTACATATCATGCAGAAAGGATTTTAATTTGACGAAAAATGAAATGTTTACACTAAAATTTTGCATACAAGGGATTGGCTTATCTTGACTCACGAAATTATCTGCTAATCTGTCACATGATGATTGCCACTAATAATAGTATTTTTTTTATAGAACTTAACGAGCAGAGGATTTTTTTAAAAGTATTTTTTGAGTTTGAAAATATTTTGACCATATATAGAATCTTTTTTTTTTTTACTAAATTTGTAGTTAAAAGTATATACATGTTGCAATCAGTTTCGTTTGGAGTAATGTCCTATTATAACTTTAAAACCAAAGAAGGGTCAAAATCCAGTGGTAATCCGCGCGCGCGCGCACACACACACACACACACACACACACACACACATATATATACATATACATACATACATGCATACATACACTGTCACATACTTCGCTTGACAGATAGATACTAAACCAAACTTAGATCTCTGTGATTGGAGACTTGAAACAAATTACAGGGGGTTGTTGGCATTTGTGTTTTGTGCTAGATTCATAATTGTTCATTCAGGTGTGTAGGGGAGGGCCAGCACCGTTTTTGCGAACAGCAAAGCAAAATCACAACTCGCAATGTAAACATGCATCCCCCTCCCTCGTAATCAGTTTACGTCCAGGCCCTTTCAAAAAAACATGGGCCGTGTGCAAGGTGGTTTCTGCCCCTTCAGCTACCATCACAACATGCAACAGGCATATGGTGCAATCTGGTGTTATCAGTATTTGATATACACACCAAGCGTACGCACATCGAGTCATGACACAACGTCAAACCGAAATCCACCACGGTGGTTATATCACGTAGGCCTATATCCTGAATGTGCCTGTGGGTACCACTGCCGGTTAGCTATCTGAGTTCAAGGCCATGTCACGCTCGGTATTTGAAAAACATGTTTACAACATTGTAGTCAACTCTCGTTCTGTAGTTGCACCAAAAGATCATGTTCGTTATAACTTACCGAATATATTGCTTCCAAACTTGGATTACGCCGATCGGGCCCGGCCAGCTGAGTCCAACGAAAACAGTGGTATACAAAAATGTGGGCGTGGTGGGTAGGCAACGTTGAGAACGGAGAAAGCTCTGTACGTACGTCTGCAGCCGGGGTACGGAGCTACACACTAGACTCTGTCCAGTTTGGACAAAATGTCATCCGTCGCTCACATGTCACAATTTGAAATACGTGTATTGTACGGGATTTCTGTTCTAAGTGAGCCTTCAGTATTTACAAGAGGGGGGGGGGCGAGGAAATCACACATGGTCTGTTAAGAAAAACATGACCCCCCCCCCCATTCTCCATTTGCAAAAAGTCACCCTCATCATCTAGCTGCAATAATTGTAGCGCCTTGTTGCGGTTTTGTGGGTTTTTTCGTCTGTTTTGGTGACTTTTTAAGTTTTTTTTTTGTCTTTTTAAGTTTTTTGGTGTTAAACACTAAAACTTAAAAAGTCACCAAAACAGACGAAAAAAAACACAAAACCGCAACAAGACGCTACAATTATTGCAGCTACCTCATCATCATCATCATCATCATCATCATCATCATCACCTTCACCTTCACCTTCAGTATTGCCATTATCAATGTCTCTTTGATCTGACTCACTGTCACTACTAGAGTCAGTACATATATCACTGTCCATGTTCTCTGACATTCAAAACTAAATCATCATCATCATCATCATCATCATCATCATCATCATCATCATCATCATCATCATCATCATCATCATCATCATCATCATCACTGCTACCATCACCATCATATTTTAACAACAACATTCATGGACAGTGTGAGTGATAAGGTGAGATGGGTACACTCAACAAAATGATTCGTTTTATTAAACAATTTTCTTACAATATATGTATTTTGATTTTTGTACTTTGGCATGTAAAGTACTCGTAAAAATAAATGTTGAGTACTCATCTCACTTTTACATCTCAAAACACACAAAACAATTGACAATAATCGAGTCTTCAATTTGGTCACAAAACTACGGATTGTAAAATGGACCCTCCCCCAAATATTGTAATGCAAAATATGACCCTCCCCCAAGAACAGGTTTGTAAAATGAGACCCCCCCCCCCGATTCCTCAGCCCCCCTGTAAATACTGAAGGCTTCCTAATACTCGTGGATTTTACATCATAAATGAAATTGTCACTCCAGTTCCATAGGTGGCATGGAAAAGGTGCAACAAAAAGGAAATTGGAATAAACTCGCGCAGTCGGCCGGGCAGTGACCTGGTGACGTAAGATGGTGATGCACACAGTCCCCTCCACTGTATGTCTACGATATTATCAACAAAACGTCTCATTGAGTCACAGCACACTCTTTTTCTGTACAGATGTGTTGCAAAACATTGCTTTCGCGTATATACATTTGCTCCAGTCAGCTTTGTATCACAAGTGCCGGGGTGGTGTGAGTTTGTGTTTGTGTGCGCATATCAGCGAGTGATAGAGAGAGAGAGAGAGAGAGAGAGAGAGAGAGAGAGAGAGAGAGAGAGAGAGAGAGAGAGAGAGAGAGAGAGAGAGAGAGAGAGAGAGAGAGAGAGAGAGAGAGAGAGAGAGAGAGAGAGAGACGGGGGGGGAGAGGGAGGGAGAGAGTTTATTATATAGAAGAAAAGATTTGCAATACTGCTAGCTGTAACGTGTCATTTTGCAGACGTTTTGGTTAAATACTGTTCTCGTCAATTCTAGTCTGGAATTCTAATCTGTAGAGTACATTGCATTTTAAAAAACATTCTCCAATACCAGTTTAGAATTCTAGACTTAAGGACTTAATCCCACCGCTGCCACCATGTTGAAAGTAAAAAAAGGTATTGGTTATTTCCCACTACTACCACCATGTGGATGTGTGTGAAGGCACTGAATAATACCTGTGTTTGGATCTCATTGGCTAGGCTGAAAGCCACAACTCCCAAGATTGACACACTTCCGACTTTGTCAGGGTCGACATATCCACAACATATTATCTCTAGGATATTATCCAAATGTTCATATTTTACACCTGTGAGACCCACTCCTTCCCATAAACCACAACTGACAATATTGATTCATTACATGGTTGTCAGCTGCAATTATACGCTAGTTAACCCTAATCCCAACTCTAACCGTAACAGTCACTATTACACCCTAACCCAGTAGCAATGGGATTGCACCCCCCCCCTCAATAATGCAATATTAGACTACAAGTATAAATTTACCCTCTCCTAGTCCCATTCTAAAATATGGCCCTCCCCTGAGAGCCGATTTGTAAAACGTGACGCCCTTGTTCCCCTCTTGTGTTAAATACTGAATGCTCCCTAAATATCAATCGCTTTAGCTCGTCCCTCAATCAAAAAGCCCCAACCCCCTATAAAATGATAGCCTATTCCAATGACCCAGCTGAAAATCACATGACTTGTGGACGCAAGCTAAAGCTGTGGGTTCATGCTGACGTTCGTGTGATATGTAGCTGCTAAAATCAGTCAGGCCTTGTTTTCGCCCAGAAATTTCTGTGTGTTTACGTTTGGATATACCTGTTGGATCACCACAATTTCCAACAGCAGTGCGAGAGGTACGTAAAAATACAATCTCTGTGAGAAATTGTAGTTTTAATGTTGAACGCCTTGCCCACGCGCTGACGTCGACTTTCGTGCTCACCGTCGCGTCGCGTCGTGTGTCCTGGCTGGGTACGACGAGCTTCCGTCGACAGTGACAGACAATCATATCACCAGCTGTTATAATGTCGTTACCAATATACGACTGGTTTTGGTCAAAAATATCAAAAATGTACACGAGTTAGGCACTGTCTGTGCTGAACGTTGATAAAGTTACAACTGGCAACATTTTACACAGTTACACAAGCATTAGATATATGATACCTCACTCGTCGAGACATAATAAACTTAAATTCGATTGACCGGGGAGGCGGGGGGGGGGGGTGTTATTTACGAGAAGATAACGCTACTTACAGTAACTATGAAAATTGAGTCGAGGTGAAATAACTTCGCACAACAAACTCCTGAAAAATCTACTAAATTGACTTGATTATGAAAAACAGGCAGCCATGCTGTTATACATGTAAACTGAAATATTTTGGAACTCAATCTTACAGTGTTACATCGTGTCACGGAGGCAAAAATGAAAATAAAATATTTCTTTCTGACAATATGACTTCAGAAAAAAGGTTAGGCAGGTCGGGATCTCATTTGATTTAATATTTTTGGGGAATTTTTTTTTTTTTAATTTCGTTGTTGTTGAAAAATTGTTTTGACCCAAATTCAAGATACTCATTAATCACACTTCTTCTCTGTGATACTATAGAGTTTGATGAGGTGTAGGTCAGTAAAATGAAGGAATTATATGGAAGTAGACGAACACAATATACAGACTCTACTATATAAACTCAATGTACATATGTACAATTTGAAAAGACCTGGTTCCTTTGGAATGAGATATTTGAAAAATTACCAAAGATATGTTGGCAAGAAAATGTATAATTGTATGGAGTCACATTGAAGTAACTTCTCACCATTTAGTTTTACTTTATTGAATGAAAAAAAAAAACATGTCTGGGCTGGACATCTTAACTGGGGTCCGTCAATTAAGCTACTGGCAACACATTTTTTTTGTTTATTTGACCATATTGGTGTTGGGTTCCAGACTTTAATATAGGTTAGTCATGCCACTCCCCTGGGGCCTTATGCCACCCCTAGGGCCTTTACAGTTCAGTTGCCATTTTTTTAGGGAACAAATAAAAACATTGATTGTTAATTTTTGCCTAGGAAAATTTCTAAAATAAGTTAACTGCATGATTATGGCATATATACAAAATATACATACATGTAGTTGGGAAGGTAATATATCTAACAGCACTGCAAATTTGTGTAGTTTGACAGTTCTTTTTTTATTTATTTTTTATTTTTTGTATGTATAGAATTCGATATTGTATTTTCTTTTGCTTAGCTGTAAGGTAAAGATGCCCCTTACCTATAAATAGTATGATATTGTACATTATGGTTTGTGGGGGGTTGGGGGGTGAAAATTGATCTCAGAATATTTATGTACTATAGTATAAAAGAGACTTGCAAGTGCACTTGCATGATAGACACCTATTAAAAGGCCTAGTGATAGGGTGTGTGTATGTGTGTATACAGACATACACACATACACACATACATACTGTACATACATACATACATACATACATACACACATACATACATACATATACATACTACATACATACATACATACATACATACATACATATACATACTACATACATACATACATACACACACACACACACACACACACACACACATGTGCATGCATACAGAATGAATGAGCAGAGTGCGTCTCCAGCATGTAGCTTAGGTCCATTTCCAAATTTAGGAAAATACC
This sequence comes from Glandiceps talaboti, assembly GCF_964340395.1. Taxonomy (NCBI): domain Eukaryota; kingdom Metazoa; phylum Hemichordata; class Enteropneusta; family Spengelidae; genus Glandiceps; species Glandiceps talaboti. Next base: position 6,740,437 of record NC_135565.1, read on the forward strand.
AGCAATCCAAATGACTGATGTTGTTTTTTCCCAACATGAGGAACAAGCATGTTCATTTGCATACATTAGCAAGAATATAATTAATTTGCATATTGCTTCAGGTAGAAACAAAGTGAACAATTTGACCCAAACAGAATGAAGTAATTATGGCAATGAATGTTACAGGAGTAGAGTGAAAAACACGAATTAAAAAAACTAAAAACTAATAAATGTATAAAATGTCCTAAAATAAAAACAAAAGGTGTTTTTAAAAACTAATGAGGTTTTTATTTAGTTCATTCAGTTCATATTGACCTATTTGTTGGTTACAAATCCAGGCACTTGGTTGTTGCCATGGTGACAAATCTTGTGATATTATCAAACCATGTGACAGATAGTGTAGGTATCATCTGTTGACTAGTACTGGTTTGTCATGTGATCAATGGTCATGTGATCAAGTCATGTGATCAATAGTCATGTGAGACAGACAAGTCACAAGTCCATTGCTAATCAAAGGTATTCTGGGCTTGAAAACCTTAGGGGGAGGTGGGGGGGGGGGGTGGGTGGGTATGAAAACATACATTTATTTAGATAGACTGCACAATATATACCATGGTGGGGAACCCTGGGGTAAGCTGCCTGTGAAAATCAGCTGGTATTGTAAATTTTGCCAACTTACATTGTATCACCCTTTCTAACACTGATGGGGGCAATCCAGGTAAAATATGTGTATGTGTGGATATCCAGTGTACAGTTTTTACCGCCTTACCATCCTCTCCATATTAACACAGTTACTGGTTGTCAACCCAGGTAAAAGTGGTAAAACACCTGTAGAAATCCAGTAGATTTTATCTATTTATTAGCTCCGCTGTCAGCGAAAGCTGAAAGCGTAGCTTTAGGTATAGGTGGGTATTGAGGTATAGAGAGTAGAGTGAATCATAGGTGTCCGTCAAACTTTTATATTTTTACTATCTACTCCGTAAGTGACAGTCGGAATTCTTCGATATTTGGTGTGCATGTTCCCTGGGGGGAGGCTATTCAGATTTGTTCATGCCAAGTTGATCTGTGCCATTTTCAATTTTTTATGATTTTTTTTCATAAAATGTCATTTTCATCAACTCCTTGAAAACCTCTTATTAGATTGCTTTGATATCTGGCGTGTTGATGCGCAGGGGGTAGCTTACTCAGATTTGTTAATTTCAAGTCAGCACATCCTCATTTTTATTTTTTATGATTTTTTTTTTGTAATTTGAAAAAAAATGAATATGTTAATGAGCATAATGACCGACGCCATATTGGAAATCAGTCGACGAGACTTTAAGTAAACTGCCACTTTTCAAAAGACACTATTGACGTCAAACAAGCAATGTAATATGTGCTATAGTCATAATTCTACGCATTGGGCGCCCAAATGACAAGCGTTTGTTCGAAACAGGGTTGTAAACTTCAAATCAAATTCTGCACCCTTCTACATAATCAGCCAGTCCGCAACATCCTCATTTGCATACTCTATCCTGATTCGACCAGAAGCTGAAGGTGACCTCATTTGACCGAGCGATTTTCCACAGCAAGTATCTTGAGTATCAACACAGGACGTTCTTGGTACTCACTAAAATCACACTTCAGACCCACTATAAAAGTGTGATGTTTTCAGATAACATGTAACTTGTGGTTAATTCTATATTGTCGTGCAATTTGGAATGACAGTGAACCAGAATTCAGACAACTTGCGTAAGGAAGGGCATGCCAGGCATGCGGTTGAAGTTATGGCCGACAGTTCACATGTAAAGTTAAACGACATGAACGTGTCTTGCCTTTCCAAAATGCAAATATTTGGCAAGTAAAAATAATTAAAATAATTACAACTTTAATTTGGCTTCAGACTTTGCATTATGTTTTGCGTATCTTTCCCCATTTTACATGTAAATCCGAAAAGGCTCTCTCATCATGTCATCAGTGTCAGTGATCATACCACGCGGGGCTGCTTTGAGTACGAGCATGGAAGTATAACCCGTGGGTTATACTTCCATGGTACGAGCGAAGTGAGGCATGTTGAGGTATTTTGTTGAGAATTATAAATATTGCGAAATGTCAAGTACAAGGTTTAAATACAATGGAATGATGAAAAAAATGGCAGAGTCTGCTGACAGGCGCCGGTCACAAGAAACACTGTGAATTAAAATATCAGACGATGTATGTATTAATCGCCGACAATCCACCCGTATGCACGAGGGACTAACCCGGAAGCAAGTCGTTGTCAGCCATACATTACAGTGGTAACATCGTCCGAGAAATCGCTGCGTTCAGAATGTCATTATTCACAGAATTGTTGTTTTCGAGTGAAAACCCGTCTTGAATTGTATAACTCTAACAAATGAAGACATGTCAAGTTATATTTTGAAACTTGTATCGCTAGTTTGAGACGATTTTCTCACGTACTATAGTACTATCGAGGCTTACTTGGAAGTAGTAGGACCTTACTCCAGTTCATCGGGAAGTTTAGCCAGTCCGATAATTCTTTCTGGTTTAGTTTACAACACTTTTGATCACGCAGATTTTGTTGTTGTGATGAAAAGAAATTAAAAAAAAGATCATTTCAACCATTTCGTTGTGTTTTCTTTGTGAAAGGTAACCGAACATGAACGAGTGTTACCACTGTAACGTATGGCTGAGAATGACTCTCTTCCGGGTACTTGAGATTGTCGCCGTACGGAAACTAAGATGGCGATTAATACATTTCTTCCCTATATATATCTACCACAACTAGTACAAGTTGAATGTTGTTGACTTTGTAAATTTGTTAGAAAATTGTAATTCAAATTCCCTCAAAATTATTTTAGATCCCTAGTTTATTTCATTCATCATTAAAATTTTCCAGGGTTACAGCTGTAAGACACTGGAATTATTTATAGCCAACCTCAAAATCCTTTCTTTTTTTTTTTCTTGTGTGCATTTCCCAGTCATTTTTTTTCTGAGATTTTGTGCAATTTTTCATAACAGTAGATTTTTGTTATAAAATGGTGACTATGGTATAAAAGTACAATACATTATCAACTTCTGTGTAAAATGTGTTTTATAGTGAGACATCATATGAAACCACTAACCACTTTATTGCATCGCTAAAACAAAACTGCATAGTGAAGAGCTGAAGACCTGAACCACTTCTACATGTCACCAAAATAAAAAATTAAATTAAAAAAAAAAACAGCGGAGCTATTCTGACCGATAGGTCGCTTGTTAAAATTACCACCTATATTGATCTTATCTTTAATAAAGCAGTAATAAAAAACAGGAGTCTGGATACTAATATGGTCTTTGAGATCTGAAAGATTTGATGAAGGATAGGATTAATACAGCACTACACTATAGCACTGACTGGCAAGGCTGGTAATACACCTACAGGCTAGATTAACTACTTATCACTTGAAAGGAAAACAATTTCATGTTTTATTACTACAAACAGTTATAAACTTGTAGTAAGTAGGTGATAACTACTAGTACTTGCTGTCTAGCTATGGGGGGGGGGGGGGTGATCGTGGTGGAAATGTATGGCCAGGTTTGGTCAACCTGTGGACCTAAATTTGTATTATACCTAAAGATTAACTTAAGTGTGCTAGTCTTTGTACAATTTGCTTATTTACCTGTTTCATAAATACCAAATCAGAAAGTCTGTAACGTTCCACATACATTAATTTCTATGCCTAAACTGGTAGACTGCAAGATACGACGTAACGTCAAGTTGTTCAGGCTTCTGAACTTGAGTGCTGGCTGATACATAACATGGCACGAATGTCATCTGAACTTGTACTGTTGTAGTTGGCATTATTTCCACTATTAAATTGTAGTTAATGCAGTCACCTGTAAAATTAAATGCGGGCCAATTTACCAAATATCCCCTCCCTGTCACTTGGTCTCATACAACCTTTGTACATGTATGTACCACAATCATTTATTTATTTATAGCATTCATCAAGTGTAAAAGTATACTGTTTCATTTGCTAATTGACCACATTAGAAAGGCCACATACAATGTACTACAGACTTGTAAATAAACCAATTGAAACAGTATACTTTTACACTTGATATATGCTATAAAAGGGTGAAACACAGTGCTTTATTACTTCAATCAGTGTTACCCCTTGTAATTTGTCTGTAAGTAGTATAAAGTCACTACATACTTCCTAGATGTATTTTGTATACTGTAATCTTGCATCACACAGGAAGTGTTATGTCAATGTCATTTCACAAGACAATAGATAAATACATTACATCATTCAACTTGTATGTAAATATCTATTGTTGTCACAGAAGTTTGAAGGTAACTGTACTAATAAAGTATTTTATACCAGAAATTGGTTTTTGTTTACTTGATGTTTGTAGAATTGTTTGTGTTCTTCAGTACTAGTTTGATAAACTGTTGTTGTATACTTAATATCAATGAAGTGTTCCAAGTGGTTTAGTTATTTTACTAAATATATATATACATGTGCTTAGCCTGACATAAGTGTCTGATGCATGTACAAATAGCTGTCCTGAAGTTAGAAGAGCTAATAACAATAATAATAATAATTAGATGTTATTGCTCAATATTTTTTCTTTGTTTAGCCAAGGAAAATACGGATGACATAAGGGGGCCTTTTGTAACTAGACAACCCTAAGGTCACAAGTATTTTCTGGCTGAATGTAGAAAAATATTGGAGAATAACATAATTATACCAGCGCCAGTAACATCAAAGAAAAATTAGGGATAGTAATTCATCGTCGCAAACCACGACCGTTTTACGGTACCGTTCTTAACGAGCCAGTCCCTACTATTATTATTATTTATTTCGAAGTGTAGTGGAAACAACAACTCTAGTTTGGAAGAATGTGGTAATTCTACAATTTTGAACGTTTCGACTCATATTTCAAACATACAAATGTATCAGAACCAGTGACGTAGACATGTGTTGACGTGATATGTGCGTTGTCGTGATGTAGAATGACTAGAGTATAATATTCCATATTTTTTGTTGAACCTGGCTTATGCACATGGTATAGTGATCTTTATTCGTCCAAATTAAAATTTGGAAACTTGTTGAATGGTTGCCACAAGAGTCAAAAACAGGCTAATGTGTATGATGTAGTGGGCCCTCTCCTACATGTACAATCATGACAGGTATGGTCGATAAAAAGTTTACCAGATGTTGTATTACTTAGATGTACTTCAAACATCTTTTAAAAAGGCCAGTTCACATGCAAAATGTTGAAGATTCAACCTGCTTTTGTAGCGAATAATTAGTATAGACAGTGGAGGGGAAAACATAGGCAAGGTGATACATAGTCTTGATGCCAGCATGGTCTCTGTAAGTGGTAGTGTAAATCGTAAGGATACCACATAGGAACCAGACTAGGTGATCATACAAGGATCCCATGAGATGTTACCCTTCAAAGGATATGCCACAGTGGCATGTCCTTTTCCCTTCTGAGATTCTGAACTTCTTTCCAAAAATTCTTCATGATTACAGTGTTTAGGAAAAATATTTTCCAAGCGTTTTGATGAATTTGAGCTCCAATACCAGAAACTAAGAATGCACATAGTCGTTTGCATCTTATTACAAATTCAACCAGAATGGAGAACAGTGGTCCCACTGTGTTAACAAAAGATACACATTTGTAAGCAAGCTAGGGGTAGGGTTAGGTTAGGGTTGGATTTAGGATTAGGGTTGGACTCCCTAGCATAAACCTGATTTGTTTTTCTGTCAGTAGTTGGACATTGTTGTGCATGGGTCTTGCTGAAACATGAAGCTGAGAGAGTGCTGGTAGATTTAAGATTTTACTACCCTTTTAACAAAACACTTGTTTGGACAGTACAACAGAGACAGTATTGTTCAAAGTCTGCTGGAATTTTCCCCTTGTTTGTAAACTCTTAAAATTACTGTAGAACAATCTCGCTTGCCATTCACATAGGGTATTCAGAACGATTTTGTTGCTCTTCTCTTCCATTGAATTTTAAATGGAGTATTATGGTTGTACACTTTCTCAGTAATATAATTTGTATTGACACTAAGGTGTGAACACAGTACTAGTAATGGGGGGGAGGGGGTGGGGGGTGATGGAGGTTTCCTGGTGACCTCGGATAGAGTTTACTGTACATGTACCTGCATGGACCTCGGATAGATTTTACTGTACATGTACCTGCATGCCGGGTGGGGGTGGGGGGTGGGGGGGGGGGGGGTGGGGAGTACCATTTGCCCACTCTGGTGAGGGTGTGTGGCCAATGCTGGAAACCCAGGCTCCATTTATAGGTCTCTTCCTTGACCACAAGGAGTCAGTTGTAATTGGATAACTTGACATGTACATGTAAGATTTACACATGTACAAAGAAAATGTACTTTATTTACAAACATGGTCTTTTTGAAGATTGTACATACATATTGATGTTCACCAAAGATATTCAAAATACACATATTAAAATTAGTTGAAATTATTCTAAAGCTGATAAATTTACATATTCATGTCAATATTAAATATTTTCATGCTGATTTACATATGTAAATTTAGCCAGTGATTGACAGGTAGCCTAGAAACATGCTACATTGCTAGTAGTGGTAGTTTTACTCAGGGGTGGGGGTGGGGTGTTGTGTTACTCCCCCATTTGACTACATGTATTTGTAATATACATGTACATGTAGAACATTGTACTGCACATGTACATTCTACATATGTATGTGCTGCCGTTTGGGCATTGTCACAAACCACGGCCTGTTTTATGGCAACGTTCTTAACGAGCCTCCTTTATTTCGAAGTGTAGTGGAAGAAATAATAACTCTGGTTTGCGAGAATGACGTTTGGGGTGCATTTTCTACCTTTGATCTAAAATGGGATCTGGTGTTTTTCATCTAAAGTGGTGTCCACTCTACTTTATTTTTGGTTTTGTTTTGTCTAAAATGTGGACCATTCTGGTACCAAATCATAATTGTGCCATTAATTGCTCCAAAATATTGCCTCTTTAGGCAAGAAAAATACATTTAAAGAAAAAATACAAAAAGAGTGAACACTGAAAACTACATTTTGCGATCCACCATTTACATATATGGAATGACTTCTAAAATTTGGTCTTCTAATGGGCTAAAATGAGGTATTGGTTTTTGGTCAAAATGAGTCTAAAATGGGGTATTGGTGTTGGTCAAAATGGGTCTAAAATGGGTATTGGTTTTGTTCAAAATGGGTCTAAAATGGGGACGGGTCTGGGGTTGGCAGTACAATGTATGTTGGCTGCACACCCCTACCAGAGCTAGCTACTGGTACCGCCTGCAGTGTCTTAGTTTAATATACCATGTGTTTTTAGTACAAACCGTTTATCTAGGGTAAAGGTCTTTTGTGTACACCACATCACACTAATGCAATCATTATCATAGTTGATTCATCATCATATGATCTGTCAATAATTAATTTCTTTCTTCATGTCGATGTTTTGGATCAAATCCATATACATGTACAATGTATTTATGTATGCATACACATATATACATATATGGTTGGCATTTGGATTAATAACATGTATGTCTGCATTTTGCATATATCTGACTTGGTGAGTGTGAACTACATGTACATTTGTATGAGAACTTTCCAACAGCACGGTGTCTTATCTTACCTAGTGAGAGCCAGACAGACACACACACAGACACACACACAGACACACACATAGACAGACAGAGACAGACAGACAGACAGACAGACAGACAGACAGAGACAGACCTGTCAAGAGGAATTTAGTTAACATGGAAATGGGAGGCATACAAACATACAGAGATCAAGAGACGAAAAGAAGCCAAGAGAAGCATACATACGTACGTACGTATGTACGTACGTACATACATACATACATGTACATACATACATATCAATGTACATGCATACATACATACATACATACATACATACAAACAAATGTACATACATACATACATACATATATATACACACACACATACATACATACATACACACACATACATACATACATACATACATACATACATACACACACATACACACATACATACTGTCATACATACATACATACATACATACATACATGTAGTAATTGTACATACATACATACATACATACATACACACATACATACATACATACATACATACATACATACATACATACATACATACATACATACATACATACATACATACATACATACATGTACATACATACATACATACATACATACATACATACATACATGTACATACATTCAGACAGACAGACAGACAGACAGACAGACAGACACGTACATGTAGACCAACCAAGTTACTTGTACAGAAAATGTTTGCATACATGTACATCAATAAACTTTGTCTTCTATGTACATTTGTATGTACATGAATGCAAATTGTGTGTGTGTGTGTGTGTGTGTGTGTTTCTCTAAAGTTAAATATTAATTAACATACACAATACACTTTTGAGATAAGGATGAATAATATATCATATGTCATTGAGTGTACATTTGTGTATGACATGTTTTATGCATAAGATAATTAATTAAAGGCTGAAATATGAACAGTGGGTCCCAGCTGATTTCTGAAAAAAAAAACTGAATTGGTCCTTGTGCTAATGCTATACATGATGTACATTCCCAATATTTTTTTTCTGGGGTGAAAGCTGTGTGTATAGTACATGTGCAAGTACATTTGTACCTGTTGACATGTACATGACATATGTATGTTTACAATAGTACTATACAACTGTTCAATACACCTGTACATACGTGTACAAATGTACATGTATTTCTGTATGCACAGCAGTTTTTTTAGGTCATATTCTACATGTTTTCTTTATTCAGAAAGCTTGCCTGAAAAAAACAGCTGCCGTAATATTGTAGTAGTGAAGTTCATTTTTTTATTCTACATGTACATTAAATGTATACAATCATAAATTTCCTCTATTGAGACAAATCTAAGAAAAAAAATATGTTTGCAAACCTTAGCCAGTCTAGCATAGGACATTAATATTTGAAATTAATATCTATTTATGATTAATATTAATATTTGATATATTAATATTATAATTTGATATTAGTATAATCCTGACCTACATTAGGATACATGTAACAGAAATATTTTTTTTTGTGATCCAATATGGCAACTTCAGAAAGTGTTGCTAGTCTCTGAGTCTGAGGTCCCCATTTCATGATGCCATTTTCAAATGAAAATGCTATTATCATTTTCATTTTAAGTTTTACATGATAAGTCAGCCATCAAACATTTTTGACCGTCCACAGAAACACCGAAGTTTGAACAATGAAAAAATGATGCTTTTGCTCATGCGTAAACATTCTGAAATGGTTTAAGCGCATGTACATTGTAAGGACGTCATCGGTGGGGGTCGTTCCTGAGGTCAAATATGGCTGTTTCCAAATGTTGGATTTTTAGTCATCTACGCAATGCTGTTTTTCAATCTTTCCATTTTCACGAATCGCCTGTTTAAATGGACTCTCTTTACAAATGAAATAGGGATCATTTTCAAAATGATCCAATTTCAACAGCAAGGTCCAAATGCAACAAAATAATAATTGCGTTTAACTAAACTTTCATTTGAAAACAGCATCATCCTGTAAATAGGGCATGAACCCTCTTGCAATTTTCACCTCAGAAACAGTAAGATGTAGATAAACAGATGTCAATACACATGTTTGTATAAGTTGTTGTTTACACTAAGTTTTGTCAGAAAAATAATCAAGTGTCACCAAGTCAGTATGAGAGTAGGACTGCAGGCATTGTAGAGGTGACAGAGAGTGACATTTCTAGATAACAAGAAATAAAGTCGCAGTCTCACATAACAATAGTAAAGATAAGATATTGTATTCTCGAAGTAATAAAGAAACTGACAGTCAGCTACTCAAACAACTTATTCTTTGTTTGCTATTTCTGTGATGTAGACTGTAACTTTAATAGATACATGTACATTTTGTAACTTACGCATGTAATTTACACATTTGACCAATGTGCAAGGGCAGGTGTCCTGTCATGGCGTACCTTACAGACTATCTGTGATAGTACATGTAAATGTAGGTTGCACTGCATACTCAAACAAGTCCAAATGGCCAATTTTCAATACAAGGTCAGTGTCTCAACACTTCCAATGAGTATCAAGCTAAAATTTACACGAATACAGTCCCCAAAACGCAACTGTTTTTATACAGGTGACAGATTTCTTTCATGTATATTCATAATAGTGAATACCCTAGTCCAACATTTAGTATTTGGAGATAGGAAAAGTGTAATACTCTCAAGAGTCTAAAACAGCAGTTTGATTCAACTTCAGGGACTTTAATTTACTGGGAAAAAACAACACCAATGAAAAAAGGTAAAAATATATTCCAAGTGAAAATTTAGTAGTTCACAGTAGCTTAAAGGAAAAAATCAAATAACTTGGCAGAAAGATTGTGTCATTCTGATTGAAAACTTTTAACTTCAGGCACAGGTCAAACCAGGTCATTTGATGATTTATAAGCCTGCTTCGAATGTATACCGGACATTGTATTTCTAAAGGTTTAACAATATTTCTTCACAGCCCAAAAAGGGAATAATAGGACTAGTCCAGTAGGAGTCAACGACTTGAAAAAAAAAAGGAGTGGTTATGCTAAATGATACCTACATCATATCTTAATGCAAGTCAAACTCTAAACTTAAGGTAGGGCAAAGTTCTTTTTGGGTTAAAAGCATTCACAACTTTGGAGAGAAAGGGCTACATATTGAGGTCTGTATATTTAAATTTTTGCAGTGAAGTTCTTATTATTTCAAAAAATTTAGTTTTTTGTGAATACCAAGCATTCATAAATGTATGAAAAAACCCACAGTAAACAGTATTGAGCTCTCAAGATTCATTTTCTGATGGAGTGTCAATCTAATTTTAACAGTGGACTAGCCCGATGTTAAAATAGGTCTTGCATTAACCCTTCCAGCGCTAACACATGCTGGTGAGGTGTTAGTGCCAACCTAGTGTAGCACTGAACTAGTCTGGTATTAACATCTAGGACTCATGCTGTCATTCCCTCTTACATGTAGTTGTTAAACAAACACATGCTGGTGAAGTGTTAAGTGCCAGCCTAGTGTTAGCACTGAGCTAGTCTGGTGCAGGCAGTAAACCCTGCAGTTGCCAGCACATGCTGGTAAGGTGTTAGTGTCAGCTTAGTGTTAGCACTGAGCAGCCAAGCATTAACCCTTGCAGTTGCCAGCACATGCTGGTGAGGTGTTGGTGCCAGCCTAGTGTTAGCACTGAGCTAGTCTGGTGTTAGCGTACATGTAGGACTGGTGCAGTCATTAACCAATCCACATACTGGTGAGGTGTTAGTCAGTGTCAAACCAACTTGTTACCACTGAGCTAGCCCAATGCTGCCAATCTGAACATGATCTTTGAGCTTTGCCCAAGGCCCACATACAATGTAGACACATTCTAACATTTCAGGTTAAAATTATTCATAAAAGTACATGTAGCAGCAAATCTGGGGGATTTGATTTTGTTCATTTTGTGCAACACATTAACTTGAAGATTACATTATTGTACAATAGAACTTCCTTTCTTTTAACATTCTGCAACAATCTAACTTGCTAGGAGTACCACTCACTTGTGTTCCATCAAAACAATTTTCAACACTGAGAAATTATAATGCACATGTACTTGTAACTGTGAAAGGTGATCTATAAAAAAATAGGGGAGAGAAATGGTTGTCATCAGAATCACATGTACATTTTGTATAGATTAAGATCATTCTGAACAAAAGATTGTTCCTGTGTATACTATACATGTAAAGTATGTTCCTGAATGGCTCTACTATGGTAAGACCCTGGGCGTGAATCGTGCGCCTTTAACTGGTGTTGTACAGTTAGAGCACATAGTTACTGCTCTAAGTCTAACACTACAAATCAGACCATTGTTAGTGATTGATTGGTCCTTGCTGTCACCTCTAATCACAACCAGCGACCCATAACTTATGGCCTGCATCTATTCATGGCGTAATCCATAGAGGACAACAGACAATTTAGGTGTTAATTGGAAGTACAATGTTATAGTCACATGTACAGCACATGTTAAACTGCTGTATGGCTACTGTTAGTTAGTGTCACAGGACATCTTTAGGAGATGACAGGCAAGGAACTCTTTCTAAACAGTGAGAAACCTGATGACGAGGGTACTCATTGTCATCAACTGTAGCAGTGTAGGGCAAGGGATAAAACAATTTTTGTTGATAGTGAGAAACCTTACAGCTGGGACTATTAGACTGAGAGAGACCTTACAACTTACAAGGACTCGTAAGTTTGTTGATTGTGAAATCTGGGAATTTATACTACAGACAGATAGACCAAGAAGATATATATTCATAGACTCTGAGACCAGACTGAAGGCAAGTCATTTCAGTTGCACTGATTGAATTTGCACTAAATTTTGATTTGAAGACAAAAGTCCCCTCCAAGATCTACGAGAATGTATAAAATATATTTCTAGGGTATCTTTGAAAATTTGAGTAAAGTTTGTAAAATGATCAGCTGGACTTCAGAGTGACAGCATACAGTGTAGCTGGCATTTACAATTTATATTGTTTAACTGTTCTTAAAATCAATACACTGGTTGTTTGTCTTTTCAAGTGTTAAATGTCAATGATCTGAGCCTAAATCAATATGTAAATGACTTAGGTGAAGGTTACTCAGTATTGTCTATAGTACATGATGAGGACACAGGTACATGTATTGTGTTTTGGGATCAGGAAATGAGACAATGTGTGGGATGAATATGGATGTCCACATGAAGGACACATATTGGCAAGTTAACATGGAAAGGGGTTTGAATGTTAGGAATCAAATCTTGTGTCAGAGTATCCGGTGGACTGGTGGTTTTATGTGCAGAGTTGGTCCAAGCTAACAAGCTTGGTTACTGACTACATACGACTAACACTGAAGTAAAACACTTTCTCTTTGTGCTGCACTTGTGTACTTGATATGGATGTTATTAATGTAAGTAAGTAAAGGTTGTTTATTATAGTGACATGTGATATACATTTTACAAATTGGCAATAACAATATCAGAAAGCAAACACATCACCCAGCCCACCAGGCTTATTAGTCACTACAAAACTGAATTACTCGTATAAAGCACTTAAAAATAAGGGGTGCAAAGAGGACATTCATAACAAGTAAAGAAAAGTAACATACTACATTGTTATATAAAGATGATTACACCTTCTGGTGTAAGCTTTGTGAATAAATTTACAAGTTGCTCTAGGCATATTGATCATTATAAAGTTCCATTTCTCAGTCTCATTAAAGTTTACAAAATTTGGATTAGACTCAAGTATAATATTGTAAAAATGTGTTCTTAAATCCTGATAGAATGAACAGTGAAATAAAAAGTGAGATTCATCCTCAATTGAATCTGCATTACATAACACACAGAGGCGAGCATGTAACACCTCGCCCCTAAAACGACCTGTTTCAATCCTGAGTGGAAGTATTCCTATTCGTAACTGAACAAAAAGAGAACGTTCAGCTCTCGACAAATCTAAATCTAAATAATTAATGATTGTGGTACATACAGAAAACGCTTTTTTAAAAATGTGATAAAATAAAATACAAAATCTACCCACCCCACCTATTCTAAAATTAAGCGTAATTGGAACCACACAAATTTAAATATGTTTTTATTAGGCTTTAGCAAATTACTGGAAAGAAACATACATACATGTATGACAAATTTCATCACTTTTTTCCCCAAAGACTTTCTTTGTCAAAATTAGAAGGTTAAGTTTAGCATAGACAATGGACAATGTAAGACTAACTAAACATCAAGGTCAACTAATCAGCTGATTGGCAGTGACCTTTACTTACAATGTAGTTCAAATGATATTATTTATTAATGTTGCTAAAAATGAAATTGCTAGTTTCACAAAATTGGTAAAGTGAAATTATTTTCACAAAGTTGGTAAAATGGCATTTGTTTTTTGCACGAAGTTGGAAAACATAAAATTGTTAGTTTCACAAAAATTGGTAAAATTATATTGTTAGTTTCATTTAGCAAGTCTGTAGTGCAGTCATGAAATTTGGATTTTTAAGGAAGAATTTTCCAGTTTGGCAGATCATGGAAAAGTGGGGGAATGAGTGATACTTCCATGGGTCAATATTGGATTTTAAAACTAAGGACTTGTGTTTCAGGAATAAAAACACATCAGGATTTGTTTGCTTTTAACTCAAAAATTTGTGATGGAATTAACTGAAACCAAACACTGGGCTTTTGTTTTTTAGCCAATCACAGTAAATAATGCAATTGTACACTTTTGTTTTCAACCTTGAATAATACAAGCATTGTGATTGGTAAATGCATAGTTTGTACTGATCAAGGTAATTCCGACATTTGGTGTTGATGTTGGCCAGCTGACAGAGCTCCTAAGTAAGTCCAGTGTTATATTTAACTGAGTTTTAGGTCATATATTTTGTAATGTTAATTTTATCCTTTAGAGTTGTCAGCAGTGTGCCGTCTAATGATTGTGTTGTTGTGAGTCAAAATGAGAAAAACTTTTCTTGTCAGTTACATTTTGTCCCACATAGTTAAGAAATAGGGGAACACCAAATTTTGGTGCGTCACTAGAATTGTGTGTGTTAGTGTTGTAAAATTGGCTTCGAGGGCCCACTGGTTGTCAGTCAGTTACGAGTAAGTTGTGTTACAGTATACCGGTAGTATACTCCCAGATTCATGAAATTTGAAAAGGACATTTTGATTTCAAAACTTCTGAAAGAGGACTAAAAATCATATACTGCTACTTTGAAGTTACACAGTATCTAAGTCATTCTAATATCGGTCACCATGGCCATCAAAAAGCTACTTCAACAAAGTCCATGGTGTCAAATAACAGGAAACTCATCATTCAGTATTTTGCTTACATGTACATACATAGGGTTCAGAACTCAATAAGTGACGGATATTGTAAAATTTATTTGTTTCTGATAAACTGAACGTGTCTTGTTAACCTTTTTATCTTGCCAGGTGTAAAGTATAATTGTAAGAGAACCCATCATGGCAAAACTGACATGTGGGTGTTTGAATATTGCCATTCATATCAAAGAAACAGAATTGAAGACGTTAGACAGAACAACACTTGGACTTTCCAAAGAACAACTCAAATATGAATTCTTCACACAAGAACTGACTACTGTTAATTTAGACTTAGGTGGTATCACAAAGGTAGGAACAATTTATTGAATATTGTACGTTTAGTAATAATACGTTCTTGTATCACAACCAAGGGTTCTTATGATTACATTACTTACCAGTAATATTTGACAAAGTCTGTCGACGTGAACAGGTGAAACGTTACTCGTAAGTAATAAGAATCCTTGGTCATTGGTACGAGAATATATTATCACTATATTTTACCAACCTGATGAAAGTACTAGTAGTTAAGGATATTGTAATACATGTATAATGTATATTGTATTAAAATTAAAATGCAAAGTCAATAATATGCTAAATGGCAAGCCAGTACATCACTTCCACCTATGTTCTGATCAATGCCAGTGGGGTATTTTAAAGTGAAAGTTAATGAACCAATGCATTTTATCTTGTGGAACATCCAACTTTTTTTAACACAACAAATTCACAGGGTGTCATTTCCATTTTAAGAGGAAACACCACTCCAGGAAAAAAAGGCATTTTCATAAACTATGAATGCTGGAAAGTCATTCCATGTTAATTTACATAACATCACCTACAATTGCTTGCAATTTCTGAGAAACATCAAGTTGATCTTGTGCATTTATAGGGTATCTGTGCTGTGGGCCATTGCATCATGGGAGTGAGCAGAAATAATATATTCATGGTTACACACTGAATATTCATGAGAGATGTTATACACTGCATAGAATAAGTACTCAGGATTCAAAGCAAAGTGGTTGGATTGATAGTTTCTCATTTGTTTCACCTTACAGGAACAAAGTTCTCTGATAGAAGAACGTAGGATAGCAGACTGGGTGACACATCGTTGTAATAACTGTAATATGGCTGTGTATGCATTACATGCAACTAAAGGCATGGATAGAGTATTAGCATCAGTACAACTAATGGTAAGTTTTTGTATCTTCTGTAAAATTTATTTATTTTGACACTTCATGAAAAGTTGGGTCGGAATGGTAATTTAGGATGTGTCAGGTACACTTTAATTTGGCAGTAATGCAAAACGAAAAAACGAAAGTAGACTCACTACTTGTAAATACTTGCTTGCCGTATTGAGAGCAACTTTTGGTGACACCTTTCTCAACTGTACAACTAATTTAGAAACATGACAGACAGTATTTAATAGTATGTTAGTTGGATTTATTTCTGCGGACAAAACTTCACACATATTCAAGTAAAATACATCCAGTGCCAACAAACTAGAGTAACCTAAATATATGACGAACATACCTTCCGATGAATCCATTGTAAAAAATAAACTATGCTCTCATTTCTAGTCAGATATGACAACATTTACTACTAAACTGCATTTGTTTATAATGGAGTACTTACCTTCAGCAATACTGCACATTTTATTCTTCTGGTAGGGATGTGTGAATGGCGCCCTCAGAGTTGAAGCTCTGAGAACTAGTAATACCAGGGCTTCATTAACATTCAGGTCTTGAATTAGATCTCCACTCATATCTAATCAGTTGGTCCAGGTATCATGGGCAATCTTGCCTTAGAGTTTCATTCAAACTGTCTATAACTCTTAAAGACATCCAGCAGACAGAGAGACAAACAAACAAACAAACAAACAAACAAACAGATAAATGGACAGACAGAGACATACATGTGTACATACATACATACATATATACACACAAACACAGACATACATACATACATACATACATACATACATACATACATACATACATACATACATACATACATATAGACAGATACAGACAGACAGACAGACAGACAGACAGACAAGAAAAAACCAGATAGATAAACAAGCAGACAAGGGGTAAAAAAATAAACTCCTTCCAACCTTCCTTGTCAAAAGCAATGATTTTGAGAAAGTATTAACCGGCACTCCCAAGTTGACTAGACTGGGTTGACACAACATTGTATAAGGTTATTTAAAATTGCTGTATTTCCCTGACACAAACCATTGTTTAAAATTGCTGTATCTCCCTGACACAAACCATTGTTTAAAATTGCTGTATCTCCCTGACACAAACCATTGTTTAAAATTGCTGTATCTCCCTGACACAAACCATTGTTTAAAATTGCTGTATCTCCCTGACACAAACCATTGTTTAAAATTGCTGTATCTCCCTGACACAAACCATTGTTTAAAATTGCTGTATCTCCCTGACACAAACCATTGTTTAAAATTGCTGTATCTCCCTGACACAAACCATTGTTTAAAATTGCTGTATCTCCCTGACACAAACCATTGTTTAAAATTGCTGTATCTCCCTGACACAAACTATTGTTTAAAAGTTCAGAAATAGTGATTCTGAATTAGTGGCAAACTGACACTGGTCTCAGCTAGATGTTAGTTTGTTTATTGTCATCTGAGACTGTCAAACTGAGATTGGTCTCAGATGGCTATTTTTTGCAAACTGAGACTCTCAGTTCATGGTCTCAGTTTAATGTTTTAGGTACCCCACAACTTAAACCTAATTTCTGAGAAATCAGTAACAGTTATGTTAAAAATCACCAGTTGTGTCCAAGCAGGCCAGACTGTTAATACAAATTTTGATGAAATTTGTATACAATTATTTTACTGTTTTTTTTTCAAACCAGAGTGTAAAAGTTCATAATTAGTTCTTTGAAAACTTTATAGAAACATTGTTATTAAAATTATGTTGCAGCTCCTTTCTAGAGCAATCGATAAATGTGTGAAAGTATAAATAAGTGCCTATGTATTTGTTAGACTGAGTAATAAACTTGTCCAGGTTTACTCTGTTCTGAGTTGTCACAACGTATACATCGGTACTTTGTAATAAGCTGTGTTAACATTTGATATAAACTTTGTTAGCAAGTTGCTGTAAACCTGGAAACTTTCGCTAAAGACTTATTTTTGCTTCTTTCACTGGACGACAAAGACGCAAAAATATGTAGTGACTAAAATACATTTTTTGTACATAAACACAGTATACCAGTCTGGTAATTAGTAAAATATAAGTAGTGACTAAAATGCCTTTTTGTACATGAACACAGTATACCAGTCTGGTAATTAGTAAAAATTAGTCTTTGAGAACTTAAACGCAAAATTTTCTAGTAGTGAAAATATCTCTAGGTTTACAGTATTATTTGTCATCTTCTTACAGAGTAATTCTGCTGACATTGAAGAACTTAAGAAATCAGAGTATTACTCACCATTATATAGGATTGTCTGTTACCATGGTAACACTGAGAGATCAGCAGCATTAGGTGAGTTAAAACTATTGTTGTGACATGTTGATAAAAACTTTTTGATGGATGATGGTGTAATAGGCCTTTCCAAAGTATGCCACATGGTGGCGCTCTCTACTTCCAGTCTGTGTATACCTTGGTGGTATACATGGTATAGTTTACTCAGTTAATCATAGAGCACTGCTGCTTTCCTCAATATCTGAACAATATGAAAAACATCCCTGATTTACATTTCTATAGAATACCAAGGGACAAAGCTCTTAAAGAAACAGAACTATAAGGTGATGATACCCCC
Organism: Glandiceps talaboti; assembly: GCF_964340395.1. NCBI lineage: Eukaryota > Metazoa > Hemichordata > Enteropneusta > Spengelidae > Glandiceps > Glandiceps talaboti. The sequence continues at coordinate 6,759,125 of NC_135565.1, forward strand.
AATTTGAGCGAGGGTGCTGTATATATTCTCAATTTTCTGTTTGCAGTCTAGAATGGCCTATTGCACACAATAGGGTGGCATTTCTGATGACTTCCAATGCCATAATTTTACAGTGTACATTTTTGGGGACTTCTAATGTTAACGCTATCTTCATTACCATTTACAGGGTGATTAGATTTGTACATCAGAAGCAATCTACCACATCAAACATCAATATAGTTTTAGTTTGTGTCTATCTTAGTAAACCAAGACCTCGATTGCCAGAGTTGTACTTTGAAATTTGTATAAAATTGAACAGAAGGGGTTGCATCTATAGATAACTCATGCTTGTCTGTATTATTTTAGGTCACCCTATCACTGGTAACCACGACGTTGTCAAGACAACAATAAACAGTCTACAACAACAGCTTGCCACATATCTAGCCAATGAAAAAGCAGCAATGGAGGAAAGGATAAGGTGAAGTTGAATATATAATTATATGAGTTTACTAGCAGTGGTTGGATAGATATACATGTATGTATACTGAAAGTAGAGATTAATGATTGATAGACCCTAACAATGAACAGCCCCCTCTAGTGGCACTGTCTAGTGGGTACCAGTAGATAGATCCTAGCTGTAAATAGCTCCCTCTGGTGGCATAGACTAGTGGGTCTATACACATAATTGAAGAATGAAATAGGTTACAACTAGTTGATAGACCCTAGCTGTAAATAGCTCCCCCTGGTGGTACAATCAAGTCAGTCTATATACATGTACATGAATGAAACAGAGTACCACCCAGTAGATAGATCCTAGCTGTAAATAACTCACTCTAGTGGCATGGACTAGTGGTTGTATTGATACAGAAGATAAAATGACACTTTACAAGCTGATATTGGCCCAGCAGTGAATAGCTCCCTCTAGAGGTAGGGCTTTAAATGTGAATTGTATGTTAGGAGGTAGTTGTGATATCAATAATCATCATGTACTAAAATCCTAGGATGTAACTAAAAGTGTCTTTAAATTTTGTTTTATTAGGCAGTACACGGAACAACAAAAAGAAATCTACATGAAACTTCAGAAGAAAGCGTACACAGATAAAAATGCAGTGGTTGGGTAAGTACATTAGTGTAAGAGTGAATTTTTAGGTGACACTGTTGGTGTTGAAGCATTTTTATGAAAATCTTCCTTTACACAGATTTTTGTGGATGTTGGTGTCAGTAGCACACTTACAGTGCATCCTCCTAGTGGTCAGGGGGTCCCAGGTTTGGCCAACTTCTCTTTTTCTCTTTCAGCATATTTTGCTATAAGGAAAACTGGTGGTACATTGGCATAGAACGTCTGCATTGTTGTATCTTGTGACTTTAGTGGGTTCAAAAAAGGAAAGGGGTGGGGGGGGGGAGGTGTGGTACAGTCACTGGAAGTCATGGTAGCATGATTGGTAGACCCCCGCACTCTGGCCAACTTTCCTCCTTCGTGATTTTACTACATTTAGTGAAAAGTAAAAGTGGGCACTCATCTGTTTTATGGCATCTGCAGTGTTTTAGCTTGTGGTTTGGATGGGTTTTACCATAGAAGAGAAAAAAAGGAGAGTATGGTAGCATTAATGGACTTAAACCTGGGTAGCATGCCTAGTAGTAGTAATGTGTCTGTCTAGTGATTAGAGAGTCTCAGGTTTGATTACTTGCAGTAGCCGACTTTTCTCCTCACAAAATTTCAGTTTACTACATTATCCGTTGCAGTCTTAATTAGAACAAAACATTTGGACTGTCTCCAAAGGAAGCAATTGTATATGTTATGAAATCAAATACTTTAACAAACATTTCAACTTTTAATTTTATTGTTAGATTAATCCTTGAAATGGAAGAACAAAAACTGAAGGATTCATTATCTGATGCAATGATGGAAAGTCCATTATCACCACCTAATAGGACATTACTAGGCAGCTCACCAAGAGGTAAGTATAGTTCTAATAGACGATTAGGGAAAATAATAATAATAAATGATAATAATAATAATGTTGGTTTTTATACAGCGCTTTCCCACTCTGTACGTGCTCAAAGCACTTTACAATTATTACCCCTGGCACAGATCTATAGTAACACAACAGCCCTTTATACTTCCTCAACTCCCTGGGGAGCATACAATTCATTACAATCTCTATAAGTGCATAGGATTAAAGCATTCACATTTCAAGCTCTATCCTACCAAGGTCCCCAATGATACAGCTGGGTAGACTGAGGCAAATCTTGCCCAAGGACTTTAGTCATTCAGAAACAAACGGCAGCGACAAGGCTTGAACCTGCAACCTGCAGATTCAAAAGCCAGCCACTCTAACCATTCGCCCATCATGACTTCACGAAAGCAACAGATAGAAATATGCCATATTCCACTGTTCACAAGCTATATTAAGGCCAGAAGTAAGGGCGAGATTAGTTAAATTTTGTAGTGTAAAGACAGCAACCACAAATTAAAAATTTATTTTCCATGGCAGTAATCCAAACATACACATTTTGTTCATGTTTGTGCATTAAACCTGTGTAGGTCAATAAAGATAAATGTAAACATCAACTATGATTTCACCCCTGCAAAAGGATGTGCAGATCCTGTACTGTACTGTGGTACAGGTCTGTGTCAGCAAAGATGAAACAGGGTTGTAACAGAGCTTAAGTCACAGATCGGTCATCAGAAGTGCGGCAACATAGCTGTGTGTATACTGCTGGTACATTCTGTCTAAAGAGCTTACATAATGAAACCGTGTATTAATACACCATATTCTAGTTACCTAAGATCCAATCATTTGTCATGTAAGAATCGTAAGAGGGTGCCAAAGTTTTGGCAAATTGATGGCTAATATTTGGTCATGGTCACTGACAGTATAGTGAGGTCACTGCCTGGACCAAGACAGATTACAGTTGACCACTAGGTGGCAGTATTGTATATTTACATATATATGTATTGTTATTTTTTCCAGTTACTACAATGGTGAGGTCACCACCTGGACAAAGACAAATACACAAATACGGAGAATTAAGTATCACACCGCTTGTCACAAGTTCAAGTCCTCAAGACTCTCAGGTGAGATTTGACTTTCAGATTAATGAATGGTATCTTGTAGGTACTGATAGATAGATTTTTCAGAGAGAGAAGTCAATCTATTATACATTTCTTAGTCCTCAAAGGGTACAGAGTTTACATCTCACAACAGAATAAATAAAAACAATATATACAACAATCCTTGAAAAAAGCGAGTAAAAACAAAGAAAATTGACAAAAAATACAACTTAGCATCGATTTAACAACGGGACAAAACTCTTTCTGTATCGACCTTTGGCACATTTAAGACACAGTATAATTGCTTTTACCCATTTCCCCATTTCTGTTACCGGCGTTCCCCAACCTTAGCAAAAACACTGATCACTATAAGAACATTTCAAACAATGGACAAAATGTGCCCTTTTGATAATGGAGGAAGTTTAACACATGTACTTGGAAAGAGTAGAAGGTTTCTTGAAACTGCTAGAATGTTAAGTAAATTCATAAATGGGAAGCATTTTTTATGTAACCACAGATACTGTTTAAACCTTTATAGTGGCCATATGATGATGATGATTGGGTACATATTTTGGATTTTGGATTTACAAAACAAGTTTATTATGGCTTCCTACTTGAAAAATCAATGGAAAACAACATTGACCAAGTCTGTGTTTGTAACTCAATTCAGAGCAAAAAGCTAAAAAATGTGGAAAAGGTTTGTTATTGTACATACAATAACAAATATTTTACACATTTATTAATCATTTGCCATTTATTGAGTTACAAACAAGGACTTGGCATATGTTGTTTCATGTTGATTTTTCAAGTAAGAAGCCATGATAAAATTGTTTAATGGACTAAGCTTCCAAAATAAATACCAAATCTTCATCCATATGGCCACTTCATTAATGTCTTACCATTGACTATTGTTTGTTTAGATTGATACCAATAGTGACAGTGAAAGGTCTCCAACCATGGTACAAACTAAACCTAGGAAGAACAGAGATGCTGATAGTAAGTATGCAACCATCACTATGAACATAGTTATGAGGAAGTCTGTAATTATCTTACCGATGCAACCAAGTGATGTAGATCATGGACAGCGCCCTCTATAAACACCTCATATGGTCTTCAATAGCATAAACAAAGCCATGGTTAAAGAATGCCAGAAATCATTGGTATAAACCTGCATTGATTTCCACTGATTTCACTGATTTGTTTTTACACCTGACCACCTACCATGGAAAATATTTTGAAGTCCTGCATGTGTCTTCATCCTGAGTTCACATCCCATTAAGAGTCTGGATGCAAAATTAAAATATCACAGCATCATGGCTTCCTACTTGGAAAATCAATGTGAAACAACGTATACCAAGTCTGTGTTTGTAACTCAATAATTTGTAAAAAGCTAAAAAATGGGTTAAAAGTTTGTTATTGTATGTACAATAACAAACATTTTACATGTTTTTATTCATATTTTGCAATGTATTGAGTTACAAACAAGGACTTGGCATATGTTGTTTCATATTGAGTTTTCAAGTTGGAAGCCATGATAAAATTGTTTTATAAATTAAAACTCCAAAATGAATACCCAATCCTCATCCATATGGCCACTTTAGCACTATGAACCTACCAACATACATGACAAGCAATCTCAGGGTGGAATGAATTCATAATGTGTACTGGACTAGAGAAGAAATTAACATGATTGATTTTCGTTTTCTACTTTCAGCTCTGTTTGATTTGGATGGCTTTGCAGAAGACTGTGAACCATTCTTTGAATCAGAAGACGATGATGGTGATGGTAAGTTAGCTGTCTAGAAATCTTGACATTGACAAAGTGTTCTTGGAAGTAAACACAGATAATTATGTTATATAATAACTGTCTAGAAATTGCATGGGAAACTGTGCCCCTTTCTGTTGCTGGAGTTCCCCAGCCATAGCAAAAACACTGGATAAGATCCTACTTTGTAGTGGAAAAAGTCCTTGGCCTAGGGAGTCTTTTGCATGAAAAGTCCTTGGTCTAGCGAATCTTTTGCATGAAAAGTCTATGGCATCTTAAAGGTTAAGATTCATTCTCGGCATAACATCATAGATTTCCTACACTTTCAGTAATGTGAGGATTTAGCTCTTAGAAGGGATACTCCCCAAATGTCAGCTATTTACAACCCATAACACCAAAGTAAAGCATTCTCTGAATGTACCACAACTGTTTATAGCATCCATATCAAGTACAACCCATAACACCAAAGTAAAGCATTCTCTGAATGTACTACAACTGTTTATAGCATCCATATCAAGTGTAAAAGTATACTGTTTCATTTGCTAATTGACCACATTAGAAAGATCACATGCTAGGCTTGTAAATAAACCAATTTAAACAGTATACTTTTACACTTGATATGAATGCTATAAACTAGTGTAGCACATAGTGAAAGTGCTTTTACTTCAGTGTACTTGTTGTATAACTTTTTTGGACGAAAACATTTTATCTAAATTTCACGGATATCTCTTTCCAGTCCAAGCAGAATTTACATATACTTTCAATTGTAAAATTCTCTTAATTAATTTTTTTTTACAGATAATTCATTAAACGAAGAGTCTAATTTTCATCAGCATCATCACCATTCACATCACACTATCAGTAGTAGAAGACCACAACCTCAGCAATATGCACAGTCTGTACCTATAAGTATGCCAATGTGGAACTCAGACAGGAGGTCATTTGATGACGACGATGAAAAGGTAATTTTATGTTATTAGTCCACGGGAGACGATAGGAATGATCTATGGTCATCTGTCCATTTATATGTCTGTTAATAGTGAACTTGCAATCCAGACTGAGCATGCTCAGATGCAAAGGACTATGGGATTATCTGTGGTTATTGTAATACCTAATCTTGAACTACAGATGAAATAAACCTCTCGTAATTGTCAAGGTGACTATGAATTGAATGTAACATTATTGTTTATGATGCTAATTGGTTAGTATTTAATATCACATTTCCCATGATGCAACATTCAACATGGTGGGTTTGCAAGTTCCCTATTGATGGCCCTAGATTTACAACCAATTTTAAAGTAAGAATGTGTATGTATATTGAGGCATGTAATAACATGTAAAAAATATAATATATTGGTAGGTACCGGTCCCAGAGCCAGATAAGATGGTTGCCAGTATGAAGGCACTTGCACAGAGTGTACACGATGGAACAGAAATGTTTGGTGACTTGCCAAGACCTAGGCTAAATACAGGTGACTTTAAGAAACCAAGGCCGTAGTCCAGAATATCAGATTTGGTACAACTTGATAAATCTATTGAAGAGATGGTTTCCTGAATGAAATATAATAATAAATGCTGCAAGGAGTGTATCTCTAGAGAGATGATTCAGATAAGGTGAACATACCAATAGTTTGTTTATAACAAGTAAGCTGATTGGTGAAACAGCAGTACAGTCAAGTTTGTCAGGCTGTTACAATGCATATGATTGGTCAATGAGAGAGATATGGGATGTTAGCTCCTATGATATGTCTCGTTTGTTAGAGGTGTAGGAAGATTAATCTGTAACTAGGTATATGATTGGTCATAATATTAGTGCCATATAAAACCATGAAATGGTAGTACTTTTGGCAACTGTTTTGGAATATTTCTCAGATATATATATATATATATTATGAAATAAATGTTGGAAGGTGATGAAACAGGATGACACAAAAGCAAGAAGAACATTTAGTAAAAACAGAGCTAAAATAATAATAATAACACATCTCAAAAACATTTACAACTACATATCTGGTTTTTACAACTTTGCTGCAAAGCTTAGATCAATTATGCTCTCTCCGTTTGACTTGTAACTACACAGTTATAGTATACATACAGTTGTAGATTGAATTCCTAGCATTTCATTTTAAGTACACAAAACAATATACTTGCTTACGTCCAAAGGATGAACTGCAGTTTCTGGTTCATAACATATAAAGAATACGCACAAATTAGTAAACTATAAGTAAAACATTTAGTAAGTGAAAAACTTAAATTAGATACTTCTGTACAATATTATGGATGGTTTTATTCCCATACATTGATAATATACCACCTTTCATTTCTTAAAAGTATATTAAAATATTACAGTTTCATGTTTACATCATTAATCATTAGTTACTTTGTTTTAGTATTCTGCTAGGTGTGCAGTGTGTCCTCTAATGATAGGCCAAATTTTGTTGTTGTGAGTCAAAATGATAAAAACTGCCATTTCTTGCGAGTCACAGTACCACATAGTAAGAGATAGGGGAACACCAAATTTGGTGCGTCCCTAGAAATTGTGTGTATCAGTGATGCATCAAATTAGCTGAGAAGGCACACTGTAGGTGTGGTGCAGTCTTTGCCTCTACTGTGCTTTTGTTGGGTTTTAATACAACTGTCACTTTTATTTTTATGGTACAAAGTGTACACTAAAAGCCACTTCATTCTCTTTCTACATTGAGTATTTGTTTGTAGACACAAAAAATACAAATAACGGGATTACTCTGAAATAGAACGTCATCTTGCTTGATAAAAATCACTGTGTGCTCCTCAAAAATACAAATAAGTTTTTTCTTTTGATTTATCACAAAGTTAGGGATATTAAAGGAAACATCAAATGTTGGTTGGACACAGGAAAGTTCTGTATTTCAGTGTCACAGCAAATTGGCGTAGACTCTAGAGGGCGCACTGCTCCTTGACAAATTATCGGGTGGTGTAACATTGTAGTGTGTCTGTGAACATAATATATATTGTAACGTAAACTTTAAAAAAGAGTGAATTTCATAACACTTTTTGTTAGAATAGAAAACACATCATTACATGCTGTAAACTGAGATTTGAAGTCAGTTAACACTTTCCTAAAGCATATGTTGAGAAATGATTAGGTCAACCCACACCCACCCCCTCCCCCACCCCCACCCCCACCCCCACCCCCACAGAAGCACAGAATAGGTATTTAAAAAACTTAGCAATATAATCAAAAAATGCAATATAGCAGGTATAATCTGAATTAGTTTGAACAAATTATCTAGAACAAATCAGTTGTTAGTTTCCACTATTTCAGTAATTAGAATTTCTAAAACTTATCACATATTATAAATATAGAATAGAAATCAATTGTTACTTAATATTCAACATAGGTATTCCCAATAAGATTTATTTGTGGTGGTAAATACATTTATTTTTTTGTCAAATATATTATACGGTCAGTACACTTTGTTCTAATCAAAATTGTTGTGTTTTATAGAATTAAGAAGGTTGTGGTCAGATGAAAAAAGTATAGGTACATTTAATATGGGGAGTTAAGGAGTCTTATATTATGAATCATCATCAGCTTAAGGGTATCTTGTCCATTACTAAGTTAGGTTGGATGAAAACAGTTTAGATACATTTAATGTGGAGAGTTAAGGAGTCTTATATTATGAATCATCATCAGCTTAAGGGTACCTTGTCTCTTACTAAGTAATGTCGGATGAAAAGATAAAAACAGCATAGGTATGTTTAATGTGGAGAGTTAAGGAGTCTTATCTTATGAAACATCAGCATGGGGTGTCTTCTCCATTGCTAATTTGAATACTATGATGTGTTCATTTAGGAATAAAATGTTATTTCAGTCCTTGGAAATCAAGTTATTATAGACATTTCTAGCTACAACTCATCTTCAGAGTAAAAGACTATATCAGCACTGGAATTAGAGGAACCAAACAACAAGTAATATAGAATAGACTGTGAAGGTTTTATAACTCTAGTAACAGGGAGAGAAGAATTGTGTAAGATTTGTGTAGATTAATTCCCATAGGCAACCAAATTAGGAATCTTGTAATACAAGGACGGAACTCAGGTCATTGAACCTGGTGAATGTACGTACTATAGAATCAGTGGCCTTCTCAAAAACATGACTACCCGTAATCTGGTTTCTCTGAATTTTATCAGAATCCCTGTTTTACATTTTGTAAGAACATGAGCAAGTTACTATTGTAGTGATGACATTGATTCATTGGTGTAGTGTACTAGCCAACCGCCACTTCATAAAAAAGAACTGTGTCTGCTCCCTGAATGATTACATGCATTTGGTTCAAGTGAGGGGGTCTTATGTTCTGGTCCATACACCGACCACCCCCACCCACCCCCAGCTTAATAGCAAATTGTTTAGTAAGTCCACATTCTCAATTCAAGATGAAATCCAATGATTCCATACAAGTTGAATGTAAGTTAAGGAGTTCATCATATTCTGATCCACACACTGACTCCCTAGTTTGATGACAAATGTGTATATCTCTTCACTAGATAGTCCACATTGTTAATTCTTGCCACAGTCTAGAACAGCAAACAGCTGATTGTATCCAACCTTAAATGACAAAATAAACTAAGTATAAATTGTGAAAAAATGTCACTTTATCTTATAACTTGATTTAAATGTTAAAAATTCATATCTATTAAGAGAGTTACATATTTTGAATATCTCATCACTGTACATATTAGATCATATCTTCAGTTTTCTTAAATATTAGGGGAAAAATTTGCGTTATATCCTACCAAATTAAATAGTCAAGATTATTAAAGATAGAAATTTAAACCCTTTCTTATTCAAATGCAAAATAGATGTTCATTGGTTGATATAGCGGTTTAGTTATTAGAATGGAAGGTATAAGCCAATCGCAATAGATGTTGCATCTTAATGTGTTCATTTATTCAAAAAGTTTGTTTCTGTGCAGTTGGCGTTGCTAAAAATTTTGTACGGTAGATTGTTTACATAGATACCGGTAGTTACAAATGTGTCAATTGTTTCATAGATTAATGTAGAATGTGTCTCGGAAATAATTTTCAGTTACTTTGTTCAAGAAAACTCAAACCAATTCTCAGTTAAAATCAATACAAAAATCTAGGGATCACCATACAAATTATGTAAATAGAGGTCAAAATGATGTCAAAATTTAGTCATTTTAGAATCCAATATGGCCACCGACTATTGTGGTAACTTTGTGGGAAAAATGAAAGATTGTTGATTTTCTTGAAAACAAGATTTTGAAGAACAAATTTCTGTTAATATTTCAAAGGACCAGGGAATAAATTTACATATGGTTAAAGTTTGGAGTAGTTTACCGGTAGTTCCTATACAGTATCATTACCATTTACACCCTCCACTCACAGTATAGTCAAAGTCGTTACTCTAGAAGTCCTGAGATGCTTGAGATGTAATCTAAAATTCATCCACAGCCACCCACACAGTCATTAACATCATGTGTTTGTTAATCAATCACACAATTCTAACCAATAAAACAGTCCCTCATAAAGTTAGTGTTTATTGGGGCAGTTATGTAATGTCCAAATATGGTATATTTGTCAGCTGAGGATGCTACTTATACACTGTTTATGTCACTAGAACAGTTGGGGTTCACTGATTGGATGAACAACTTTTTGTGCTGATTGAGGGACTTTGACCAGACATGGTTTAGTTAGAAACCACGTTGACATCCAGACTAAGTTTGGAGAGATTTTAATAACTTTGATTTTCAGGGAAATCAATTTCTGATTGAGGGACATTCCACCTTAAATCTGTTCATCATACAGCTAAAATGATGTTGGCTTGGTGTATCACTCAGGTGAAATGACATTTAAATACACACCCGCAGACAACTTCTAATGCAAAAGAAACAATTATATAGGTGTTGTGCACAGTGGGGATGTAGAAGTAGTCAAGTTGAAAAGTTGATTATCAGTTCGAAAAGAAACATCAATGTGTAATGTTTTCATTAGAAGCCTGTTTTTACTGCACTGTGAAAGAATAGCAATGCTTATCAGTGTTCAATGTGATTGGATCCTGCTATGTTTATTGTGTCTCTCTTATTGTTAGTCTAGAGTTTAAATATGTCTAGCTCTGTGTCACAAACGTAATGCCCCATGAGTGAAACACCAAGCCTACATCATTTTAGCTATCAATGTATGCATTCTAGCGTGTAGTACTGAGTATTAATTAATTTGTTTCTGATGATCCAAATGTTTCATGTGCATATCAGGAGCCTTACCATTCAGCTAAGTTTATATTAGTACCCTTGTGGGCAATGCTATTATTAAATACAACATTGGGAGGAACAACATGCATGTTTGAACCATAAAAACATATTAACACCTGCAATATTGTATTATGTGTGATGTTTTCATGATGAAATATAACCGTGTTAAAAACCCATATTCTAAACTATTACAGCCGATGTCATCTAAAATCACCGAAACTGTGTGTATCACAAATGTATATTTTATCTTGTTCCCATATTGGATGACTACCATTTGAAATTTGAAAAGTTTGATAGTTTGTCTGACGTAATAATGATTTTTACAGACCAGATATTGGTTTTGAGGACCCAGGTTGTATGGCATAAGGGCCTTCCCAAGGTCAGACCTGTATGCTTCATTACCAAGGTCTGCAAAACCCATATCTGATCTGTAAATATTTTATCATATACCATATGGAGCATAAATTAGAAAATATTCTTTTACCTATTTTTGGACAATAGTGGTTCAACAGTTCGCACAACTGATTGTATTTGGGCAAAATGCGCCTTGGCACGATACAACAAATCTTTGAATGACTGTGAGGGCGCTGTTCCCCCACTGAATTGCAATGGAGGTGATTCAGATGTAACACGGGGTATATGATAAGACTGCTAAATGCCCACTATTAAGAATATCTTTTTTGTTAGAATTATATAAAAACATTTTACTCTAGGGATGTAATTATACACAGTCATGTCATATCTTCAATTTCTTTGTTGAATTAACTATTATTTTGTGTTTTGTGAAGATTTAGTAGTCAATGTTTTTGAACTTCTAAACAATGCTTGATGTTCTGGTGCTGAAATATCACTTATGGATTTCAAACTTATATCAATTATTAAAATACAGAATGTAGACTCTAGTCTAAATATTGTTTAGCCAAGTATTACCTAAAAGCACTTTCATCTTAGACTGATTCTTTTAGATTATTTCAAGTGAAAATAGAATGAGATAGTGACCTACCTGGTGCATTTCTTTAAAGTTGCACTTGCTGTAACGGGACCCTTTTTTTGGCAACTTTTTTGTTGGAAATACTGACTTACTCATAATATTGTACACTCTGAACAGTATTGAATTACATGTGGGTAAACATATTTTTGTAGCTGTACACATGATATATGATATGATACAATAAGTTGATTTGGGTCCATACCGAAAACTCAGCACCCTCAATGTGATCACAGTTTCAATCTGTTTCTGAACTGATTATGGATAATATCAATCACTGATTAACATGTACAATGTCTAATTATTGGTATTTTAACAATTTTCAGTGAATATATTGTCAGTTTTTTGATCGAAAAAATAATATTCCTGTTACAGCTTGTGAAGCTTTAATAGGATCTACATCATCAGAGGACTTTAAATAAATAGACTACAAAATGAGGGTTGTATACATATTCATCCCAATTATCAATTTTGTTCTTAATTTACATAATTATAAAGACATAGTTAGCAAACTTAAATATTAATAATTGTACATGGTTGATGAAACAATACAGAAAACGTCTCACAGGAAAAAAATTAGTTAAAACTTTGAAGGTGTGTGTGAGCTGTGAGCTGTTTCCAAATAGTGTCATACGATCGATCTAACTGCTTTTCACTAAACTGTATTAGCCTTTGATATAGACACTATTTTATCCAATGTGGCTTTATTAGGAATGTCAATTTTTGACCATAACATCACTACAGAAGATTTCGTCTTATCTTGCAAATGATATTAAACAATGTACTAAGATCAGTGAGACTGATCACAAGGTTTCATGTTGAGATAGACGCAATAAAGATAACACACAAACATCCCTTACACAGTGTCTGCTCTGTAGACACAATAAAGATAACATACAAACATCCCGTACACAGTGTCTGCTCTGTAGACACAATAAAGATAACACACAAACATCCCTTACACAGTGTCTGCTCTGTAGACACAATAAAGATAACATACAAACATCCCTTACAAGGTGTCTGCTCTGTAGACACAATAAAGATAACACACAAACATCCCTTACACAGTGTCTGCTCTGTAGACACAATAAAGATAACACACAAACATCCTTTACACAGTGTCTGCTCTGTAGACACAATAAAGATAACATACAAACATCCCTTACAAGGTGTCTGCTCTGTAGACACAATAAAGATAACACACAAATATCCCTTACACAGTGTCTGCTCTGTAGACACAATATAGATAACACACAAACATCCCTTACACAGTGTCTGCTCTGTAGACACAATATAGATAACACAAAAACATCCCTTACACAGTGTCTGCTCTTTAGACACAATAAAGATAACACACAAATATATCCCTTACAGATGTATGCTCTGTATTTTGTTACATTTGTGTCTGTTTTTGCCATCATTAACAAAAGACAGAGCAGACACTGTAAGGGATGTTTGTGTGTTATCTTTATTTTGTCTACAGAGCAGACACTGTGTAAGGGATGTTTGTGTGTTATCTTTATTGTGTCTATTTCAACATAAAACCTTGCGATCAGTCTCACTGATCTTGATAATCGTTAATAACATATTTACAAGCTAACATGAAATCTCCTGTAATGACTATATTCAAATATCGATTGTTAATCTTCATAATTATCACTGGTTATCCAATTTTCAAACCAGCAAGTTATATTTAAAAACATTGAATTTCAAAAGTTACTTAAATTACTTGATAAAATTTGTCAATTTCAATAATTAAAAGTTTTACATGGAGTGGTATAACATAAAGGCAATTTTGTTATAAGTATTGAATATAACACCAAAGCTATTCAGTTTAATTTATTGCGTGGATGTTGCATTATATTTTTCCAGTGTTGGGGTTGATGTATGGTGAGTTTAAGGTTAGGGCCCCCGAGCCTACACACTTTGTATAGTTATGACTGTGGTTGATACCAAACAACTTGAGTGACAGATTTCCAACTCGAACATAAAAAACAGGGTTCATACATTGAAAGTCAAATAAAATTCCAGGACTTCCAGGAGTTTTCCAGGAATATTCAGATCAACTTTGGTCATGTTAACCAACGAAATTCAGATCGCAAATGCATAAAAAAAAAACTTGTCTCAAAATATTTTGTTCAACTATCAAGAGTTTACAACAAATAACATTGATTGTTCAGTCAAATGAGTTTCCAAGCATCGATCGCATTTTTCCAGAACTTTTCCAGGAATCTTGTGAAATTCCAGGACTTTTCCTGGACAGTCCAGGAACATATGAACCCTGGTTAAAACTTTGCTTGTGTTTACTTTTGGTCATATTGTACTTCAACGTCATGTACAAATATATACAATATAAAGTTTGGGTTGATTAATGCTAAGATTTTTTTTACGTGAGAACTCTGTAGGTCTACCATAAATTAGACATTATTATCTATGTGGTGTTATATATATACACATTTTATCGAGGAATGCAAATTATCCAATCAAAAACAGAAAAAAAAAATGTGTTGAAACTAAATTATAATGAAACTTATTCAGGCTCCTCAGGTTCGTGTTATCATTCAACTTTTATGATAACTAATATTGTGGGTGCTTTATAGACACTTTTTTCTATCGTCGCTTGATAGGCAACTCTTAGCTAGCAATAAATGAATGAAAAGTGTGTGTTACTTGAATCTCTTAGGTAGATAGGATGGAGATAAGTTTACACATGTACGGCAGCAAAAGCTATTTGGAACAATGTCATTGTAAGACTGAATGTTTATAGACCCTGCATTCATAATTAATCATGAAAATTTCTTCTCGCAGTCGAAAAATATCTTGAAATAGAATCCCAAATTGTCCACCAACATCTCATGAACATTATCAGAGGTGACAATAACATATTGTGGTACACCCCTGATAATGCTGATGGGGTAGTGTATAAATTTGCAAGTTACTTCCAAGAAATGTGTTGACTCTGTGAGTAAAAATTTTCTTACCTGTTTACTTCGGGTTTAGAAAGCCTGCAAAGGTTGCTATGATAGCACTTCTTGTTCCAACAGGCAACAGTACATCACAACATGTAGCAAGTTTGCTGTGTGGTTGAAATATCAATGAAATACTTGGGGTGATACTGTTGAAGAAGAGCTGGACCGTACTGCTTATTCGTGCACTGTAAAAGAACTGTGGTCTAGCTAAATGTTGCCTATCAATATTTCATTGAAAGTACTTTATAGATGTCTACTCTTTCCATAGTATGATATACTTATAGTTACTATTTTGTGATAGATGATCTATTATATACCTAGATAGACTAGATTGGATATAGATGATACAGTCTATAGAGATATACACTTGTATAAGATTTGTGCCAAAAGTAAGGATTAGATATTAAACTGGTTTTCATCTTTCTATATATTATAGCAATCCAATAAACTATTGCTACTCACCAACAAAGTACTTGTTGAGTTTGGTGTAGTGTGTTGATATGGATTCAGTGTGTGTGTGTGTGTGTGTATGTGTGCGTGTGTTCATGCGTATGTGTATGTATGTATGTATGTATGTATGTATGTATGTGTGTGTGTGTGTGTGTGTGCATGTATGTAGGTATGTATGTATGTATGAGTGTGCATGTCAGTGTGAGTCTATGTATGTATGTGTGTGTATGTATGTATGTATGTATGTATGAGTTTATGTGTGTCTGTGTGTGTGCATGCATTAGGATTGTAGGCACAATCTCTTTTTAGCAAAGAGTCAATCTATGAATGTCCTCTTTCAAATTATACCTCAATGACCTGTTTGAGAACTTTCATCAGTACCTGTACTTGTGGTAACTGCAAAACTATAGCAGGAGAATGTGTTACATGTATGGAAGTTGTTAAGAAGCTAATTAAGGTATTGTTTTGTATGAGGACATCGATGGATTGACGCTTAGCTTAAACTTGGCGGTGGTTGTAGGACAGAGTAGAAAGGGATACAAATGTCCAAGTAACTGTACCTCAAGGCTGCACACATGTAAATCTTTAGAACGGCGCCCTCAAGGGGTTGAATTTGCCGCCTGATACTGGTAACATCATTGCTTGAATTAAATGTTCATCATAATCCAGAATCTAATTATCACCAAAATTCAATCAATTGATTCTCGTCTCATATGTGATCTTTCAACAAAATTTCATCCAAACAAATCCAACCTGTATTGAAATATCCTACTTGCAAATAGAAAAGACGTAATGCCAAATATTAATGTTTATTGACACTGAGGGCGCTGTGTGCGGTACCTTAAAACGGACGCCAGTACTAGAAGGAGACAACATTCTCCCCGTTAAGTAATTACAGGGTTGTGGTTGTCACTGTTCTGGGCAGGAAATTTGTCATGATATTATTATCATCATAATATATACAAAACCTCAAAAATATGAAAGTACGTGTCAAGTTTAGTGAACTGTTTTATTACTTGATTTGTGTAATCGTTTCCAGAAAGTAAAGCCACAGTGGCCTGTTTACATCAATCGACGTCAATAACAAATGGACAATTTTAATGAATCTTCTCTCCCTTGGTAAAAAAAAAAACTCGACGGTAGCGATCCGACCTTACTAAAGTTTTCTGGTCGTTTGTAGTGAGAAACAGTTAGCCAAAGAGGCGAATTAGGTTTATTTCATATCGACAGTTTCTTTTGTTAATAAATTCATGCTATGATTGTGTGTGTGTGTGTGTGTGTGTGTGTGTGTGTGTGTGTGTGTGTGTGTGTGTGTGTGTGTGTGTGTGTGTGTGTACGTGTGTGTGTGTGTGTGTGTACGTGTGCATGTGCATGTGTGTAGACGGGGACTCCCCAAGACTGGGATGTTGATGTGCGACCTAAGTTCAAAACATCTAGTCTACCCATGTATAATTATTCAAAGGCTGAAAGCAGACCCATTGTTAGGGATAAAAAGCATGAAGACATTTCCCAGGTCATTGACCCCATGATTAGGAAATTTCCAGATGAAAAGTCAAACCATGTTTAGGGATGTTTTCGAGAAAAACGTAACCCATTTATGCGGCACATACCGGCGGCGTATACCCATATAACTTTGTATGAGTACCCCTCCCCGGGGGAGGTGTGTGTGTGTGTGTGTGTGTGTGTGTGTGTGTGTGTGTGTGTGTGTGTGTGTCGGGGGGGGGGGCGTGGCCTTGTAAACAGGTTTTCAAGTTTTCTTTCATAGTAAGAGTTCAGTAATACATCAGGTAATACCCGTAGTTATCGTAACAGTCACCAATATCGCCATTGTAAGTTGCTATTGTGTGTAGTATGAATGACTCATTTCTTCATAGACGACACTCCCAGCGAAAGTAACCAAGTCGTGGTTTTCGAGTTAGTCCTTATTACTCAGATCACGGAGTCTTTCGTGTAGTGTCTATGCTCATATACACGGTACAGTGCAGCGTGCAACCCAGCCTGTCATCATAGGTAGAAAAAAACACAAGTCAAATAACTATGTCAAGGTATTGTATGGCGAAAAAAAATTCAACAGGTAGCCATTTCAATCACCCTGCTCAATGAGGTATATTAGAGCCCAAAGTTTGCTCACAATATAAACTGACATTAAGAATAAGATAATAAATGGTCCACGGCCACGGTACGGATGTATCAGTAAATGTGTTGTCGTCTGAGATATGACTAATTAAGACCATGGACGGGTATAAGCCGATTGTCCTGATTCTTAGAATACAGCGCTTTTAGCAAAGGAATACATGACGTCATCAACATCCAAGCCTTGGGTTGTTACGTATGAATATCTACACAAGCTGCCATATCACAACATAGACTGGTCAATGTGTATCGGACGTAGGGGGCATACGTGCAAAGTGATTACGAGTCTGGTATTCATCAACAGGTGGTTGTTACGTCATCACACATAACTCAAACGCATACCGCGTACACGGACAGTGATCGCCAAAGCGTATTTCCGGGTCCAGTAGCGATCGAACAGTGACCGGTATAAACACTCGGACGGTAACCGTCAACACTAACAGTACGCCTACATCTAATACGATTTCCCATTCTGGAACATACATTGCTGTCATCGTCTGGAATACGAAGTTTACCAGTTAGTTTTGGTCAATCGGTGAACGGGAACCTTGGAAGTTTGTAATTTGACAACTCGAGATATTACCGAAAATCAACAGAGCTAGCATCGACTCCCAGCTGAAGATCTAGCGTTCATCTATGGAAGTTTAACGTTGATTTAGTAGCCAACAGGGCGTCAATAGTAAAAGGTAATACAATCACAGTGTATTTTACTGTAGTTTCTTAGTTATAACTGTCCTCCTACCGCCATGGTACATACTCTCTAGTTATGTTGACACCCTGTGCCAATCATTGTATCCCTGTACGTCCAACCCCCATGGCCCCCGTCACCGCAGATCGAGCAAAACAAAATCCATGCTACCGAAATAGTGCATTTTCTTGGAGTAGCGTTACTTCCCTGGGCGTAGTACATGTACCGCATTTTTTCGGTATGCTTTTGTTTCGATGCATCACAAGGCCATTGTCAACAGTACGTTGTTTTTACTCTCACCGTGTTTTCACTTTGTTTGATTAAATTTGCATAATAAATTGTCTGCGTGTACAAAACAGGGGATGAAGTTACATTCATGGCCGCAGGATTTTTTAGTCTATAAAGTCAGTGACCATGTAGAAATACAGAGTTAAAGAACGTCAATACCATTTTGTCCATGGGCACGAATAATCGAGGATACTGAACGAATTATCGAGGTTAAATTTCTTTTCAGGAAGTTTCCTTTTCATATAATACCCATTTTAGTTCTATTGATATCGGTGTACAGTTTAGAAACATAACATTTTTTTTCCGTGTGTAACTCTGTCCCTTGCCTTTGAAATGGATCAAGTTACCCTGCTCATGTGTCAGTTAGAAGTGTTTGTCAACCCAGCTCGAAGGACCCGATCAACGTCCAGTTGTATTTGCAGGCTCGAACTATATGTAATGCCAACACAACCGTTTTAACCAAATTTTGGAACGTAATCAGTATATAAAACAAATACTCGCCATTCCACAAAATTGTACAGTATACGCAGAAAACACTTCATGCCAAAAAGGGTCGCTCCTGGAGTTGTTGTTTTCGATTATAAAACTGTTTACACGTCTAATGCTATTATCATGAGTACACCCTACATGCCTCTGTGGTCTCGTACCCCCCCCCCCCCTTCCGTGTTTGGAGAGACACGAAGGCAATATGCAGGCAAACAGAAGGCCTTATGATAGACAATCGAAGATGAGTTTTAATACATTATCTTGTAGGTCACAATATATCTCGATATCTATCTGCACCTCGTGCTCTATTTTGACGTCGGTATCTCTGTTGTTGCCGTGTCGGTGTAATTTTTAACTACTTCGTGCGATAGTTTGATAAAAAAAATCTAGTCCGGTAAATCACGAGTCTGGATGCCAACATGGTCTGTTAACCAGTAGAGGTGTACATAGCGATACCGTATAGGGACTAGAGTAGTGAATCACCGGTACGTCTCCTGCCTACATGTAACTATTAAAACCGAGTCCAAGTACTCGGTTCAGGTAAACTCAAACTAGCCACGTCATCACCCATGTCACGACACATTCCCTATAGTAGGAAATTCGTAGAAACGCTCGTGGAATGTTAATTGATCTTATCACTTACCATAGTGATAGTATATGGCACAGCCATTAAAATATACAATGATTTCTTTAAATTATTATCCTACATTGTATTCTCGTTATTATTAACCAGTCTGAGTACTTTCGCTCTCGTTAAAAAAAAGTTGGGAAACATTTTCGTCTATTTCCGCAAAATGGCCCGGTGGTTTTACAGCAATTTGGGAAAAGAATTATATCGCTGCCGGAAATAGACCGGGTTTCTTTACGACAGTTGGGAGTGTGCTTTATTAATGTCGTAAAGAGTCCTGGGATTTTACGACAAGTGGAGAAAGTGTTCTACCTCAGACCACTCTATGGTGGTATAGTGGTCTGAGGTTCTACACGTGAGGGTTTTATGTATAGATCTACATATAACGAGATATCGTTGATTCAAGGAGGCGTGTACCGTTTTATACCTGTTTATGATGTCCGTGCTGATCATATCCATCAACCCAAATGAAGTAAATCTGTCAAATAAATCCTATCCCAACTCGATATGAAGATTACATGTCATAAATGCTAGACTTTTTAATCCTGTATAGACATGAATTTGTTGAATGTTACTGCTTGCTTTTTTGGTATATCATTGATTCGACCTGGTCTGCTTTATTCTGGCCTGCCTGTCTTCCATTGTCCCTCCCTGTCTGTCTATCTGTCTGTCTACCTTCCCTCCCTCCCTCCCTCCGTCCCCATTCTCTCTCTCTCTCTCTCTCTCTCTCTCTCTCTCTCTCTCTCCCTCTCTCTCTCTCTATCTATCTCTCTCAGTCTCTCTCTCTCTCTCTCTCTCTCTCTCTCTCTCTCTCTCTCTCTCTCTCTCTCTCTCTCTCTCTCTCTCTCTCTCTCTCTCTCTCTCTATTTCTCCACCGCCACTGTTTCACTCCTTATGTCATATTAAATAAAACACTCCAGTTCAAAAAATTTGACAGACATACTGTCATTATGTGTCCGTGTGTGTCAGATTATTATGATAATAATCTGACACACACGGACACATACTCGTCTGGCTGTCATATCTCCAGCTCTCCACTGTGACAAGACAAACACACCACGATTACGTCGTTTAGCATACGCTAAGACAAATATGACATTTCACCTTTACGGAATTATTTATATTTGTTTATCCTAAGAACAACCTCAGAAAATAACAACGTGGCGTAAAGTTGAACTCATGCTATAACATAACCAATTTCTGTCTGTAAGATACGCCTACCCTTCTCTCAGCCGCTAAGTGCATTTAATTATTCACAGAGTTTGTGTTTTAATACCAGCATCGCACTGTCAGGAGATACAGACGAATTTAACAAATTGCGGTTGACCGGTCTATCAAATACACGTCCAAACACGGAAAAAACCCTGTAAAATTCAAAGTCGACAGATACAAAATCAACATCACGGAAGACAAACACGGATGCTCGATAAGTCGTATTTAAACATTGATAACATCTACCCCTATCTTGTCTACAGTGACGTCATCACGGTGATCTAACAGGTGGCTGTACGCCAATGATTCACATAGCATTTGAAATAGACATTCATGATATATATTTATTACATTATGAATCAATTTCTAATTATAGAAACAAACAATGTTATTTTTGTTACGTAATATTATATGAGTCGGTTACATTGCCATTAATCTCATTAATGTTCCACCGCTGTTTATTTTTTTTTTGATCGCAAACGTTCTAAATACAAATATAGTTGTTTGTTATTAAAAAAGGAAATGATGATGGCTATTAAATTTATAAACTAGTTATTATTATCCAATTACATTCAATATTGTGTTGAATTTTGTTATTTTTGACGCAGTTCATAATTATAAAACACTAGGTAACGCACGCTCAATGCTCTCTGTCTGTCTGTCTCTGTCTCCACCTCTCTCTGTCTGTGTATCTGTCTGTCTGTGTCTCTCTGACGCTGTGTCTCTGACTGTCTGTGTCTGTCTGTCTCTCTCTGTCTCTCTCTCTCTCTCTCTCTCTCAATAAATTGTTTTATCTATCCCCCATCCATTTAATATACAACAATGACAATATTTAGCCTTATTCGATATTTCATAAGTAATTAATAAATTGATTATTTACACAATAGTTCAAATGTCAATACAATATTTTCCAAATACACAGTGTACACTACACTACATGTAATACCATTCATCGTCAAGGTTCGCAGTAATTGGTATTTGATTGATGTACGTGCAGACAATTCAATATTTAAATCGTTATCGATGCTTATAGACTATAGCTATTGAAATTACTATCGACACCCATATTGATAGCTCTTGAAATTATTATAGATACCCATAGTATTAATAGCTCTTGAAATATCTATCGACACCCATGGTATGTAGAAATTACTATGTTCAGACCAACAGCTGTACTACTGATTCCCTACTTCATTTTTCTCCTTCGTGGTGAAAAAAACATGTATTTTCTGAACATTTTAAAACACGTTATTATTTTTCAGCCGAAACTGTCAATATAAGTTGACGAGAAACGCTTTATCGAGAACATAAAAGTTGCCGCTTCACCCGTTCCTCCTTCCCCCACGAGATAGAAACGATTTGACGAACACAGCTTATTGATGGAAAGAGGAGTTACTGGTCAGGGGTACCGTATTTCGTTTCCATGCTCGCCTCAGACACGATAACAGACATTGCTCGATTCTCTGTCCAGATTAATCCAATGAAACAGCTTGGAGGCAGACGACAACTCCGAGTCACTTTATTAAAGTTTCAACCATCATATTATTCCAAAAAACGACGTGTTCCCGGGCAACAGTAGTGTTCATGCTATGCACGTGTTAACGTGTCTAACTAAAGTGACTTATTGTGGTAATTTTTTGACAGATATTGATAGAAAAGGGTGACAGACTTCAACCCGGAACACAACTATGGCGGATAGTAAAATGGTGGACGACTTGGCAACCCTCAGTGTGTTGAACGAAAAGACGATATTAGAACAACTGAAGAACAGATACCATAAAGATTTAATATATGTAAGTATACTGACAACGACAGTCGACTATATTTTCTCCTTATTTTTTACAAACATAACTTTGGAGCAAAAAAAGATGGTTAAGCTATATAATAATTTTTATAATATCATATTAATAGAATAAAATGGTTATTGAGGTACAAGCTACGTCGACGTCAGATACTAAATCGTGGTTCGATAAATTACTTTTCTTCAATCTGCCACGCCAGGCAGAATTGCTTATGGATTCTGTTTCTTCGATTCGTGGCGGAATAAAATAGATCATTGTAGGGTATGGCTTGTAGGACTATACGCTCCGTACTTGTTACAGTCCGAGTCAACAAACTTTTGAAATTGCGAAGGCAGTTAACGTTGACTACATTTTGGTTTGTATTTAGGGCGCTTATAATTAATGACGTTGACTATTTGACCCTAAATGCACCAACAATTGTGGGTCATTTTTAAAAAGTTTTTTTTTAAAGGAAAGGTAAAGCTTGAACGGTTTCCTATTAACACCGGGGCTCGTTTAGAACACATTAAATCATTCGATATCTTAAAGGGCTGTTAGAGTAGACAAGGCCTTTTTTCCCCAAACCTCTTTTTGTTTTGCTCTCGAAACTTTGAACAATCTGGGATTTATAAATGACACAACATTGTCGACCGCTAAAAGGTTTGTTACTTGTGTAATATTTAGCGTTACGGTCGAATTGGATTCAGCAATGTTCTCTTATCTTCCATTTCGGGTGTATGGGGGTGATGTTATTGCGTTCAACAAGACCGTAAATATGTTGGTGATACTGAAATACTTGTACTTTACATTGTCGTAAAAACTACTCACCCCCTTTCGGCAACGGTGCAGTTGTTTTGACTTGCGAAAATGAACTAAAGAGTCAATCTTTCATTTTGCCCAGTTTCGGGTACCATTTTCTATCTATTGTTTATTGGATGTCTGGTCAGTGGTTGTTTGTTACTTAGCAACTGAAGATATCAAGAATATTCAGACATATTCCATAAATTCAAATTTATTTCCTACCACCATCATGACAGGACAGTCTGGGTAAGACCAGCGGCGCGCTTTCAAACTACCATGATGAATCTAGTGGTCTCAGCTTCAATGCAAAGTCCGAACTACGACTAACATGATTATCCAGTTGACTGCTTTACCTGAAAGCACGAACTCTTTTATCACTTGTCAAAGTTTAGATTGTGAACTCGTCTGAGATGCGAAGTCATACATGACGGTCCAGTTAAATTAGATAAGGTGCCACGAGACGACACACAAACGACCACGAACTTTTCATTGCTGTCTCTTTTCACTCTCCAATTATGAGGTAGTGAAAGACGGTACAGATCACATGTTTGAATGAAACTATTGACAGACGATCTCGCTGTCAAAGCCTCAATATTTACCGGTGAACACATTTACGATATTGTTTAAAATTGCGTTCTACCATTTAATGTTGTTGTACAGTGTTCACAGTAACTTACCTAAACATCATGCTTAATTTGCATATGAGTTGAATATTTTATTATGCAAATGAGTTCATTTTGTTTTCCTACATGTTAAGCATATTGTTTGATGTGCTTAAAATGGTCTTGGCAAGAACTTGTATTTCCATTACTGTATTTGCAAGAATTCAGTGTCACTATTTGTATAATCTAAGTATGTACTTATTATTTCCAAGTAGTTGTCAATATAGTGATAAAAAATTGTCCTCGCACGAGTGTTTTTGATAAATCCACACAAACTGATCAATATTGCATGTCATTTTATTTACTTTTCAGACCTATATTGGTGATATACTACTAGCAGTCAACCCGTACCGTTCGCTACCAATCTATAAATATGAGGTATGTGACGTCATGATAAATCTCCCGCCAAAATATTATATTGACAAAATTCTTCTTTTTCATAACTTTGTTCCTCATTTCATTCACATTTCAGACAGGAATCATAGAAATAAATCTTATTTGTAATTAAGTCAATTTTTTATGATAAGAGGAAATTGAACTAAAGCAACTCACCAAAGTCACGGGATATCACAATTGCCTGGTGTGTGTAGTGTGTGACGTGGGCGGGCGGCTATATATTTTAACACCTCGCTCCAAAGTCATAGAGCAAAACACAGTCTTGCTTTTCTGTAACTTTTTGACATATTTACATGTTATTCTAGACTACAATTAACGAAAAGGTCCTATTATTATACGTATTGGTGTTGATAGTTCCAATGAGGCAAGCCAAATTGAACAAAATTTAGCATGTTCAATAAAATTGCGTTCACTGACGCAATTTTTGGTACGGCTCATCAAACCAGAGAAACCATCCTTTCTTATGGATTGATGTCATGCAGCGCGCAGTGAGAAAACAAAAAATCCATAATAACCAGTTAAGGGTGACCCTATTTATATGTTTCTCTTGCCAGAGAGGGCGCTGTCTCACAAAATATTAGGGGCGGGTGAATTTTTTTTTAAATTTTGATGTTAGAGCTGAACATTTCTGTCGGTCGGGTAATGAGAAACATAAGAAAAAGATAGGGTCACCCTAATGTACAAACGTTGGTGCAAAGTTATTTGTTCTACTATAATTTTAAGTTTTGTGTCCGCAATCTTCATATTTTGATGATGACGGTGCCATGCGTCATGATACAAAATGAGTATGCAACACCAGCATGCAGCTGTGAAGGAAAAAAAAAACATTCTTTAGTACGTTCAAGTAGATCCTACAAATAATCTGATGTTTGTAAGAATATATAGCTGATGTGTAAACAGGTTATAAATGATATACAGATGATTTCAGTATTGCTTGGCGATTCAAAAATGTATTACAAGGAAATACATGTGGCGACCCAGGCCAATACGTCTTATCTATAGACATTCAAAAAAGACGTTGTAACTTTCATGTCAAGACGTGCGTCGGGTAAATGATGTACAAATAATTTAACTGAGCATGGAAATTCTTATATTTCGATTTTGTTCACATTTTTGTTTTTCATGTAGGAATCGACAAAATATGTTAACTTGAAATACCGACGGACAGTGCGCCCTCACGTGTTCGCCATTGCTGATAAAGCGTACCAGCAAATGAAACGTACAGGTGTAAACCAGTGCTGTGTGATCAGTGGTGAATCTGGAACTGGTAAGACTGAAAGTGCTAAATTCATCGTACAACACATTATGAATCATTGTCATTCACATCAACGTGGGCTACAAGACAAGATATTACAGGTAAAGTATAAAAACAAAGTAATTTGAATCTTTGTGATAGAGAGGCGCTATTGATTACCATTGATATAATATTATCTCCGTTACTACGAATGGGCGCTGTCATTTTCATATGTATGTATGTATGTATGTATGTATGTATGTATGTATGTATGTATGTATGTATGTATGTATGTATAAATTGCCGAGACAGAGAAATGCCAGGTGAAAACCCGAACATTTCTAAATATTTCATAACATATATGTATGTATGTATGTATGTATGTATGTATGTATGTATGTATGTATGTATGTATGTATGTATGTATGTATGTATGTATGTATGTGTTTGTTTGCTAATCCGTGTTCCATTAGTTTCCAAATCAATCAATCAATCAACCAGTCAGTCAGTCAGTCAACCAACGAACCAACCAGTCATCAGTCAGTCAGTCAGTCAGTCAGCCAGCCAGTCAGTCAGTCAGTCAATTTTGTCTTTGCCCATTCATTCGTTTGTTAATTCATTAATTAATTAATTAATTAATTAATTAATTCATTCATTTATATGATGTATTTGATATTTCTCCTTTGCTCTCTTGGAATATCCTGATAACAATTTTAATTTATATCTGTACATTCTCTGATCACAGGTAAATCCTCTACTTGAGGCCTTTGGTAATGCTAAAACAGTAATGAACAACAACTCCAGTCGCTTTGGCAAATTTATCGAAATCAAATTTACAACGGACGGCAAGGTAGTTGGAGGTAAGAAACAACAAACAGCGATTTGGAATCATGTCATGACTTTAGACTGGTAATAGATATTGAATATTATTTCTTATATGTGTATTAGGAGAAGTACATCCCAATTCAAGTGACCGTTCAGTGGCTCTGCTTGATACAACAACGTAGAAACCAACTGCGCATGCTTAAGATAGCAAGATTAAAAGAATACAGTTGTATGCGACATTTTTTATTATCCAAATTTAAGTGTCACCATGCACACATCAATTGCAGACGTCAAAACATTGGCGCGCGGGTGTCTGCGTCTGGTATGATTTATTTCATTTAGACAAAGTGTAGCAAAAATTGCAATTACCTTGCTATCTTGAAGTGTAGAATGTGCAGTTTCTTATTGGTTTGTGCATGATTTTATCAAACAGAACTGCTGAATTTAACGTTAACTTGAAATAGGCCGTATAAACAATGTGCCTGACTTACAACACATATGCTGATAGTAGTAAAAGTTATTTTTCTGATCAAAATGTGAATTTGTCAATGTAAAAAATCCATACCTCTTTCAGATCTATAGTTTTTCAATAATAATTCTCACTATCCGCCCATTTTTTCTTCTCACAGCTAGCATTGATGACTACTTGTTGGAAAAATCCAGAGTCGTTTTCCAGAACCAGGGAGAGAGAAATTTCCACATTTTTTATTACATGTTTGCTGGTCTTACAGAAGATGAACGGTATAGATACTATCTTGCTGAACCAGAAAAACACAGGTACAACAATCTAGTTACAATGTCCGTACCCTCATGCAACATCAAAGTAAAAATCAAAGAACTGATACTGCTCGTTTCAAGTGACCGTTCACCGGATTTGTTTGATACAACCATGCACAAACCAGTGTAATTGCATATTCTACGCAAGATCACAATTTCTTACTACTTTTATTTAAATGAAATATTGCAACTAGACAGACACGTGGGCGCCAATGCTTTGATGACTGTATTTGATATCTACATTATGGCATCATGTTACTTAGTTTATTTCCTTTTAGACAAAATATCACAAAAACTGTATTCATTTAATCTTAGTATCTTCAAGTGTAGCATATACAGTTTCTTATTGGTTTCTGTGTGGTTGTATCAAACACAGCCAGTGAATGGTAACTTGAAATGAGCTGTAACATAATTATTATACAATAACTTGACATGGACTCATTATCAAAGCTTCCCGAAAATAACTATAGTTGGTTCTATGTATAGCGTGCTTTACTGTTAAACATATTTGCATAATTGTACATTCCAAAATATTTGCATAATTGTTTGTATACATGGCAACTAATTTGCATATTGTTTGTATACATGGCAGTTAATTTTCATATTGTTTGTATATGTTATAATTTTGTCTAACATTAATTTTGTAGATTTCTACGTATTTGCATAATATATGTGTAAGCTTATGTCAGCATTTGTGTACAGTATTTCTATATTTCAGCATTTTCGTATATATATTTGTATATTTCAATGTTTGTATATTATAATATTTATACATTTCAGCATTTTTATGTTATTTGTATATTTCAGAATCCTAAACAGTAACCATTCAGTGAAGGAAGTATTTAATTCTGACAGAGATTACCAACACTGCCAATCAAAGTTTGATGAACTAAAGAAGTTATTACTTACCGTAGGATTTTCACATGAAGTAAGTTTTCCTCCTTCCCTACAATGAAATCCAGATGACCAGCGTGAAAGGAAATAGACACAACTTTGATTTTCAAAGTAAACTCTTATTAAACTCTTAATTGATAAGACCCCTGTATGTAAACAATTACATTCTTTGGAAAGGCCAATTCAAACAATCAACGCCAAGTGTAGTATTTGATATTTGGATGTGTCCTAAAATAGATGTCTTGTGTTCAAGCTCAGGCTAAGGTTTAATCCATTGTATCGAATGATTTTTTTTGTCTATTATCTATTCACTTTGGATGGGGAGGGGGCTTGTGAAAGAAGCAAGTCCAGAACGTTAACTTTTCAAGATTTGAAATTTTATGGTATGTTCATAGGCCAAAATTTACAGTAAAGCCATACACGTGACACCCTACACATCCTTAATACAATTTTACATATCTATTTTATTGTTTTCTCAGGACATTGACATAATGTTGACAGTCTTAGCTGCCATTGTCAACTTAGCTGATACTGAGTTTGAACTTGATTATGACCTTGATGGTGCCTTTGTTGGTGATGAATATTATCTGAAAGTTGGTAAGATAATTTTGTAGTGTGTCCAAAATATCTTTCTTGTCATAAATTTTATGCAACTATAGAATGTTCTACTCTGAATTTACACAGTAGTTTATTGTTAATCGGCAACGAATTCAAACCTAGGTACCATATTTTTAGTCCCTGAATATTGACCATTCTTTTTATGCACGGGTTAGCTGTTGTGATCATTCGTCTATATTATAGTGCACTATACGACTGGAATTATATGCTCAGGGATAGATTTAATTTACAATGTTTTGAAAGACTTTTCACAGTATTTGTGACCCACAGAGTAAATGAAATTGCGTCTTGAAATCTTTAGCAGACCTTTGACATATAGATGTGACAAGGTTAATATATGTATGTTGTCAATACTCCAGATATGAAACCCAGGCATACGAAGTTATAATGAAATAAGTACAACCTACCCTACTGAATTTGCTGTTGTTTTCACATGGCAACAGTTTCATGGCCATAGTCCGGATGCTTCATCAGGTTCACTTATCTAACTCCCCGGTTGTGTAGAATTGTAATTATTGTATGACACAGATAGGACAATCTTCCGTACTGGGTGTTAGACACCATTCATCGGTTAGCGTCATCTTGGTTTTGTTCTGATACGTACTCCTTTCGGTAGACCCTTCTTTTGACGAGATTGTAGGCAAACCTAATATTATAAAAGCATTATTTAACGTTATCTATAATTTTCATTTTTTCAATTGTATAATGATATTCTTTTATTACAGTTGCCACTCTACTAAGCGTGGATCCCGTGGATCTTGCAGCCGCTTTGATATCAACAACTACATTCGCCAAAGGTATGAATAATGTATCATCATTCTAGCATTAGAAAATGAAAAAAAAAGTTTCAGTTTGATTTATTTAACATAAAACCAGTAACCATCATTTGATAAACACGAATTAGTATTTGTAACGTCCTTTTAAAATATATCAAATACAAAGCGTTGCACTGTGGGATCTTTCTATATTATGTGTAATAAAATATGTAGTTTCGAAATTGGTTGTGCCAAACGGAGAGAGTGAACAGCAACCTGAAACGCTGTAAAACATTTCGATATTAATTTCTACAGATCGATTCATTTTGAGTTTCTATCATCAATAAATTGTTCTGGATGATAATGATGACGACGTCTTTGTTATCAAGTACATGTTTGTTGAAATATTTAGTTTGAAATTCTTGCTGACAGGTGAGAGAATCGTAATGTTGAAGAGTGTAGAGCAAGCTAACGATGGTAGGGATGCATTAGCCAAAGCTCTGTATGCACGTTTGTTTGGTTGGATCGTTGGTCAGGTTAATGATATGTTGGCACCGAGAGATGAATATAGGTGGGTTTATTTCAAAGTTATTTTTGGTTTCTGGTTTACTTATTCATATCACAAAAGAAGCACAGTGAAGTGTTTCCTACACGTTGCAGTGCAAAATAGTAGGGTGGGTCAACCACGTCACCTCCACCACCACCACCACCACCACCACCACCACCATGGTCGCTGCTTTCACCATCACCACCATCCCACCGCCGTCGCCGCCCTCATCATCATCATCATCATCATCATCATCATCATCATCATCATCATCATCATCATCATCATCATCATCATCATCTTTTCATTTTTTAAACATAATTACATTATCACATATTTGGCGCTCAATTTCTAGTAGGATAATTTTAATTGTTTGTCAACCTTCAATGTGGCGATCATAGACATAAGCTAACTTATCGTCGTATGATAACTTACCATCTTGTTGTTAATTTTGTATTCCAAAAAGTCTTTCCCAATCTGTAAACAGACATTGCGAATCTGAATAATAATCATGCCAGTATTTCTGTTTCTGTTTGTATTGACAGCAATGAATCAAGATGCAGTATTGGGATCCTAGACATCTTTGGCTTTGAGAATTTCAGTCATAACAGTTTTGAACAACTCTGTATCAACTTTACCAATGAACAATTACAGTACTTCTTTAATCAAAACATCTTTGCCTGGGAGCAATTAGAATATGCAAATGAAGGCATCTCTATGAAGGAAGTCAAGTTTAATAACAACAGAGGATTACTGCAGTTATTCATGGAGGTAAGAGGTTACATACATACATACATACATACATACATACATACATACATACATACATACATACTTACTTACTTACTTACTTACAGTGAAACAAAGGAACATGGCTTACACAATTTGCACATTTCTTTTTTGTCACGATGAATCTGGCATGTGAGAAAACACAATAAAGTGTATGAATAACTCAATTTTTAGTAATGAGCAAAACTTTGTTATACAGCTTTGAATCCTGACAACTTATTTTGCAGGAGATATTTACATATATCATGTACGATAAGTTGTCATTGCAATTTATTTGAGAACTCATTTGATGATTGTCTTGTCAATTCATTTGCTCCCTTAGAGACCTATCGGAATATTTGCTCTACTCGACGAAGAAAGTAAATTTCCACAGGCCACTGACGACACTCTGGTTCATAAATTCAATGATCGCTTGTCAAGGCACCCATCCTACACTGCTACATCCGGGGTTTATAGAGGAGCAGTCTTTGGAATACGACATTTTGCAGGGGAGGTAAGTTGGTAATGTAAACACGACACAGTTTGTAACAAGGACAGCATTTTCTACTAAAATCAATGGACAATGCATAACACATACCATGACGTATCTAGGAACAAATCAGCGAGGACAGCAACATGATAAAAAACATTGTACCAAACGGTAATTTTTTTTATCATATTCAGGAAATGGTGAGACTTCCAAAATTGTCAGTCATGATTCAATTTGCTTTAGTTTTAATAATATTTTAATATGTAATAACTGTCACCACCAGAAAACAAAACATAAGATAATACCTGTATCTGTGTAAGGTAAGACAAAACTAAAATGGTTGTTAAACATCTTTTCAACAACTATGGTGTACAAGGAGTTATTGATCTTCTTAGTACTGTAGAAAAAGAAGGCAAATAGTTATATTAACCATTCATACAGTCCAGCAATGACCAATACTCTGTATAGGTGAAAATGCTCAGTTCATCTTTCAGTCAGTCAGTCAGTCAGTCAGTCAGTCAGTCAGTCAGTCAGTCAGTCAGTCATTAAAATAAGTTTCAACGTCGATTTACTTCAATTAATACTTACACAACTATATCCCTTTTTGTATCTTAGGTTGTTTACAATGCTGTAGGGTTCTTAGAAAAGAATCGAGATAGTCTGAATCAGAATCTTACAGGCTGTCTGAAGAACAGTGAGAACCCTTTCATAAATAAACTATTCCGTGCAAAGATATCCAGTACAGGTTCTATTCACAGGAGGTAAGGAATAGACATTGATTTTCTTGATTGTTTTTGTTGTATGCTTCTGAGTTTTTAATATTTTACTCAACATGTACGTAAAACCTTAATTAAACTATCCTTAATTACATTCATAAGGTCGATAATACAAAGTGATTACTTACGAGTGACGTTTCACTTGGCTTTACCTGAGCGACAGGTAAAGCCAGGAAAGGAACATTTTGACTAAGCCTGTAGACCTGGAGGTGAAATGTTACTCTTAAGTAATTAGAACCATTGGTCATGGTACAAGAATTAATTATTATTATTATTAACTGATTAAACTACATGTATTCTTGATAAAACCATAAATATTGCGTCCACTCCAAGATCTATGATTAAACTCTTAACATCGTTACATTTTCGAAAATCTTCCAAGTTGGCATTGTTAGCAAAATGGGGGTTCCCTGAGACAAATAGACCTTATAGCTGATGAATAGTGTTATAGTAGACCCTATCGATGCAATATTATAGCAACGATGTGATTGGAGAAGAGCTAGAGAGGCTGGTGTTACTTGATATGTTGTGTTGTATAGCATTTCATAGAATTATCATTGTATTTGTAGGAATGATGGTCGCTCAAAAGACAGGAAAGCCATACTTCTATGCCCTTCACGACCTCAACGTCAGTCAGGTGATCAACAGAAACAAAAGTAAGTCATGGTCTCTGTTATAGCTACACTTAGGCGTTTGAGCAAGCGCCCACCAACGGTGTCATGATGACAAATGATAAAATGCACCCAGGGCGCTAAAACGGTCCTGTGAATCCTGCCTGGATTCCTGTGATTTCATTGGTATAGAACTAGCTTTCTGAGATTCCGTGGTTAAGCAACTATAATTTTGAAACTCTGGGTTATCATTCATACTGAATTATATATCTTTTCTGGCTATATCACCACAAGAGGATATTGTTTTAACAACTTGGTAAATTACAAGTACATGTACTGAAAATATATATGTCCTTACAATGTCCATTTTCCAATTTCTACTTTCTCAGAGTCAGCGCAACAAAGAAAAGTGACAATAAAAACCAGCAGACAACACTAAGTTCATGCTTTAAGGTAAGTGCATATCTGTTTATCCACACCTAAGAAACACGGCCATATGATTTATTTTCTGTCTGTCCGCCTGTCTGTCTGTCTGTCTGTCTGTCTGTCTGTCTGTCTGTCTGTCTGTCTGTCCGTCTGTCCGTCCGTCCGTCTTCAATACCATAATACAACTTGAATAAAAAACAATAAATTTTCTTCTTTTCTTGTATTTTGTTATGGTTGTTTTTCAACGAATTCTTATGTGTTTTTTATTCACCCTTTGGTCATCTTTGCAGGAGTCATTAACTGACTTGATGGAGAAGGTTTTAGCCGCAGAGCCACAGTTTATACGATGTATCAAACCAAATCATCAGAAACAAGGACGACGATACGAAGACAAAGTAGTGTTAGACCAACTACGATGTACTGGTGTACTACAGACTACCAGTATAAGACGTTTAGGGTATGCCGTCAGGTTGCCATTTGAAGACTTTATGAATAGGTATGGTCTATTGTGCCCATATAGGATACATTTAATCTGTAAATCATTCTGTTGTTGCATAACTATTCTTGTAAATATGGATAATTACTGATGTTATTCGATATACTGAAGCATGTAAATTTATTACCAGTATTTGGAAAGACCTATTTGTTACATTTATGCAAATAAAATGAACGTTTAGAGGCCTTGCATTGAGCATCATAGAGAAACGAAATGTGTTGTCTTGAAATTTAAATGATACTTCAGGGTCATTTAAGACTCAATTAAAGTCACAAATCGATACGAGTACAACACTAGACGTGTTATGTAAATTTCTGTTTAGAAAATAATATTGTCTGTGCATATATGGTAAACTCAAAAATTTCTCAGCCAATGTCCTCACACAAACTCTCCTCTGTAAATGTATGTTGTTTTACCAAACCAATGTAATGTATCACTTGAATAATGCAAACCTTACTTTAAAATTGCATACAACTATCCGTTTTTTTCTGTATACCAGGTACAAGTTTCTCTGTTTTCCACTGACAGCCAAGGTACAATTAAACGCCGTCAACTGTTATCATTTACTGGAATCAACTGGTCTCACAGACTGGCAAGTTGGCAAGACGAAGGTAAGACATTGTACCACGTTTGTGCAAAAAGAGGCTTTAAAACACACACAAAATCTTAAAATATGACCCAAAAAATCGGTATGAAGGCAACAAAAGGAACATTTAATGTGTAAAAGAACACATCCCTTCCAACTATCGAAAATGTGGTTCAATGTTCTGATGTTTGATAAATGTGTGTGCCCAAGTGTAGCATATCCATGGAGCATACGAATACAAATTCTGTTCTTCGTGCATTATTCAACCATCTCTGTATTAACGATAGACGAATTTCTGATTGGTCAGTCACATCTGTCAATAACTCGGCGTAATTTGACTCCGCCCAACCCAAAGTTAAACCGCA
Source organism: Glandiceps talaboti (assembly GCF_964340395.1). Lineage (NCBI taxonomy): Eukaryota > Metazoa > Hemichordata > Enteropneusta > Spengelidae > Glandiceps > Glandiceps talaboti. The sequence continues at coordinate 6,793,828 of NC_135565.1, forward strand.
ATAAAATCGCTTTTATTCGCGCATGCCCTCACCTACTAAATTGTCTGCTACTTCTGTTTTCCCCACAGGTGTTTTTGAAGTATTGGCACAGTGAACAACTCGATTCCCTTATGGACTCCCACGTCGCAAATGTTGTGACGTCACAGAAATGCATCAGGGGTTGGTTAGCAAGGCGAAGGATGAGACATCTCCGGAAGCAATTACTCCTTGTGATGTCTGAATTTCTGACTAATGTCCAAGAAAGTGGTGAGAAGGTCTTTGAGGCTGTAGTAGAGACACATCAACACAATGTGAAGAAAAAGGGCAAGGTATTCAATATTTCGAATTTAAAGCGCACTCCCTAAAGCATAGTATACCTCCGTTCACACCAAGCAGTTCGCATGAGAGCGCCCTCAAAGTTTGGATCTCGACAGCTGTTGCTAGTAATAATTTATTGGGTTCACTAGACTCCAATTTTGAAATTGCCATAATGTAATCAAATGGCCTTATCTCATACACGATATTTCTACGTAGTTTCATCTAAACCAATTCATGATTTTGAGCTTTCCTGCTAACAAACAACCAGGCAGAGCGACAGACAGACAGACAGACAGACAGACAGACAGACAGAGAGACAGACAACCAAACAAATAAAGGTGAAAACATAACCTCCGTCCAACCTTAATGGTGTATATAATAATTCGGGTGTTGTATGGTGTTCTCCGTGCCTCTAGGAAGAAATACGGGTCAATTATGATAAAATATGACGTATTTCAGTTCGTTTTGATAGGTTTACTCATAATTTTGTTTGGCCTGGCTTGGTTCTGATTGGCCAAGCTCGGCTTCTTAAGTTTTGTACCGTTCAGTTCGATTCCGGCGAAGGCTGACAACTGATACACAATGTTTGACACTAACACTATATTATCAAGTAAACTACTCGTTTAATTAATGGAAAATATTGGATTATGAAATAATGAACTTTTCTTCTGATTTGGTTTTCACAGGTAGGCAAAGCTAAGACACCCGTTAAGACAGCGGCAGTCGTAAAGAGGACCTCACCAGCTAAGGAGGTCACCACCACTACTCCAACCATCACCACCACCACCACCACCACGAACAACAATGAGGCATTCGATCCGAGTGAACTCCAAAAGGTATATATGACGTCAGAGCAGGATATGACGTACAATCAAATTAGGTTTACATACCATGGCCAGTTAAAATATTTAGAAAACAAAATCATTGATCCATAAAACATTTCCTAAGCATGGTACTGAAATGTTGGAACAAAGTAAAAGCCATGTACAAAAACAATGAAATATAAGGATACATAACAAAAACGTCAACACATTGATATAGTGTACTCAATCAACTTTGCACTATACATTCTGGGGATGTTTTCTTTTCGTTTCGTCCTAAACTTGAAAACTACTCTTCTGCTGACACGTGCAGAATTCTTGTAATAGTTCGGGATGGAACTAGGTGGTGGTATGTATGCATCATCATAATCATTATTAAAGAAAGTATAAGTAAACATATTCTTATAACATATTTTCTTTCTCTCTGACCGAACAGTTCATACTGGCGGATACAATGTCAGTCGTCCCATCTCTTGATCCCAGGGTATGGTGTCGTCTCTACCTTCTGGAGAAAACCAAAGCCATTGATGCGTTCAGTATTGGGTCTCCCACAGTTGTTGTGGATGGGTCGTCAAGGCAACAACGTGGAAGGTGAGTTTTGGTTCCTTGGTCTAATGTGGATCTTGTAAGTTGACCAGGATAAATGATGTGGAGAGTATTACATTCATATATGTGTTGATTTAAGGCAGTGCCCTCAACGACATATCTTTCATTCTATGCGAAATCAAGAAACTGCTCATTGAAGACAAAGATACATTACTGGTTACCATAGTTACATACTTACTCATTATTTGAATATTTTCAGAATTGGATTCCAATCCCTATCCTATTCCAATGAAGATTCTCAATCGCAACGAATACGTACGTTTATTGGCAAAGGTGTACAGCTAGAGATGGATTCAGAAGGCCATGTATGGGCCACTAGACTAACCAAGAATGACGTATTTGTCAGGGGTTGGACTCGACCTCAGTATTGCTGTGTTTCCGCTGAGGTCATCAAAAACGGCGGACGTCTGTTGTATGGCGAGGCGATGAAGGTAGGAGCACTTTAGCAATACAAATAGTTTCTTTTTTTAAATAGGTAATTCTGGAAACAAAATTGATAGGTAATATACTTTGATTAGCATATAGAAATGGGTCAGTCTCAAATTATAATGAATGTGATATTCAATTTAGAACAAAAAATATGGAACATATACTCTGGTCGTTCTACGTCACGACAACGGGCGTCTATGTCATGACAAAGCGTGTCTACGTCACTGGTTCTGCTGTATTCGAAATGTGAGTCAAAACGTTCAAAATTGCCATTATTTTCCTGGACTTTTCTTTATGATATTACTGGTGCTGGTATACTACCGGAAAATACTTGAGACCTAAGGGTTGTCACTATTAGTCTATCGACTCGTATTGACAAAGACCCCTTAGGTCACTCGTATTTTCCTTGGTTGAATGAAGAAAAATATTGGAGAATAATATCTGAATATAGTTGTCTCCAAACACTTCTTCAAGTAAAGCTATAAATTAGTAAAAAAAAAATCAGTTGGCACGTTTATCTTTCTCTACACAGGTGTTTGATATGAATGAATTTATAGTACATGTAGCAATGGAAGAAGAAAGATCAGGAAGCCATGATTTTATCAGACATCTATGTATCACATCGTTGAGTTTCATCAAGAACAGTGAAGATGACAAAAAGACGCCATGTTGGATATCAATAGCTGTACTGCCAGCTCTAAGACAGAGAATGAGTGATCCAACAGGTAATGAAAATATGATATTATAAAAAGAAATGATTAAATTTAACAGGTAACATAACATTCATCTTGTCAAGTCATATGGTGGAACATTACAACTGTTACATGTCAAGTAAACTCCGATTAAATGTAGCTATGGATTATGTCCTGTTTGTGCATCACACACATATGTAGAATACATACATATATTACTTTCTGATCTTCGCACACAGCTGATAGACCAAGTAATAACACCCGAATCACTCTCATATCTCATATCTGACTCAACTTCTGTATGTACGTACCAGGATCACACTTGAACTTTAAAGGGAATTAGCTCAGACTACACACAGTGTTTAAAGATCTACACTCGAGACGAAGGCAAGCACCCAGCATAGTGCCTCGTTCATTGACTTCCCGCGAAGCCAAGTCCTCTTGCCAAATCTGAAGTGCCTGTCAGTCCCCAGTGACCTTTATTGTGACGTCCTTAAAGTCTAAATATACATAACGCATGACCAATGGCCAAATAATCAATGCATTCCATATAGAGCTTTTCTGGGCGTGATCATGCCCTAAAAATATACTCAAAACATTGATAAATGATCACTATGAATCCTAGATATTTATGAAATGCAGACCGTCGTCTCATGTATTCGAGTATGCTTGGAATCCTGTGTGGCACGGTCTAAATCCGATATCCTTGAGACAGTCTATTGACCTTTCAGTCAAACTAGGCCATGCGATGTTGTTAAAATATTAAGTTTACTGAAATATAAATATGTCATCTGTGACACTTTCCCCTCTTTCCAAAATTTGTAACGCCCTCGTTACAGACTAAAATATCTAAAAAATAATTTACCCTTCATAAATGAAAATTGAAAAGAAGTAATTAATGCTGTTTCGTATGAAGTGTTAGAAATGTAAAATTTATACGACCCTTGAAAACTAAGATTGCTAAAATCTCAAATTCCGAACCAGATATACTTGTTTCGTCAACATGTACTTTAATGAATAAATGACATCAAAGAGAGACATCACAGATAAGTCGAAAATTGAATCGTAGAATAATTATATCCTGAGTTGGCTATTGAATTGTGTACTTCTCAATCACATCACAAACATACGTTCGACTGGCCAGTCTTTTTCAATCATTCACACAATCATACTGATCGATGTGACCATTCATAACGTACTGTTCGGGCCCCCTCTATTTTCATTAACACTACCAGACAAGTACAGTCATCAATAGAATTCTCAGGTCTAAAGAACTTTGCTAGGAATATTATATCTGCAGCATTTAAAAGTTGAACATAAAGAAATATAAATAGGAGAATGTTTTAATGTTGACCAAGTTATACCCGATTGATCGTGTACATAACTAAATTATAACATAAGTATTCCTATCTGAAAGGAATGTAGGTATCTGTCTCGTAAAATCAAATGATGACATTAAATATCTATGCTATGAATAAATATTAACTCTTAAATATTTCATCACGCCAATATTGAAAATTGTCACTGACAAACGGTCAGCATGCCATATTCGTGATCATATTCCAAATTGAATCTTTAACTGCAGACGAAATCAATATTATGAAAAATGGTGTAGCATAAAAGTGTGTGTCAGTGACGTCGTCTTTGTTTAGTGAAGTCAAAATTAACCAGTCAATGTTATTCAAGTAATCTAAGTCCAGTAACTTGTGATTTCACCCTGATATCAGCTATCAAGAACACTGACCTAAATGTATTGTCTTACAGCTATCCTTAAGTTACACTAACTAATCAGCTGTTACAGTCATCAAGAGAAGTCAGTTGCGCCAACACCATCATTGTCGTGTAAGAAACCCTACGTCATTATTTAAACATTACAGGCATCTTAGCTGTTCATCCATGTTTAAAATTTGACATCTTCAGTATGTTAACGACTTATACAGAACTATTAAGACCATTAATATTAATCCAATAAGTCAATTTAGTTTTCATTACAAGTAACCTGATTGACCATAAGTAGGTTGGTAATTTTCTCATTGCAATTCAATATACCCTTTGAATCAATACCACTAGAAATTATGCACGCAGCTCAAGTGAAAATAGTCCTTTCTCATCGAGTATATGGGTGCAATTTTCTTTGTATCTATAAATGATTATGGACATTTTTGTTTGCCTTTTGGTGACCCCATAATTGGAAGTTTGAACGATTAACAGTTCATCTGAGGAATTTCATAAATTCTTGCGGAATATGAAAGGAATTTCGTATAAACAATAACACAGTTCATTTCGGTCGGATCTCTGTTTTACACCCAATTCGAATTCAAATAGTTATCTTGTACAGCAGATTCAATAAAATACTATATCAATTTGGTTCCTTCCTTTACCATAGGAACCTTACATCACAAAATCAGACTCAACGTGTGAGCAACGCATTTATCTGTAGCGTTTTCGGCTCACTACAACTCAGAGTCAACAAAACTTCGAGGAGTTTCCAATACTCCATACTTCAAGAAATATCCTTATTAAAACTAAAATTTTCTCCATAGATAAATCAATAATATTCTTTCTGCTTGTACGCGACCATTGAGATGTAAAACAGCATCACTGAAATGGTTGTGGTAAGAAAATAGATTCCCAGAATTGTTCGTCGTCAAACTAAATCGAACATACAATTATTATTTCTTACACATGTCTCTCATGATTAGCTTTGTACACACAGTAACAAACTCGCTGATCGTGAATAGAAATGAATTGAGCAATAATAATAATGTCAATCTTTAAAAAAATTTTACTACCGTATGATTAATGAGTTCTTTGTCCGTCAAAAGTCTTAAATATGTACTTCACATGCAAACTGCTGCGTTCTGTATAAGCGTCCGATATTTTTTGTTGAAAATTAAAGTGTTCTTCATACTCGTGCTTGTAGGAATCGAATGTCAGTTGGTCGCGTTGATGGCTTCACCTAAAGTTTGTCATAGTCTTTATTGTTGTCTCGTTATTCAAAATTCCACGCTTTCAGACACATTCTCTCCTTCTGCAATGTTATATTCCGTTACTGCGATGTTATCAGTTCTAGTTCGTGTAGGATTCCCACCATTGGAACATAATCGTTAAAGTTTCCTTTCGAAAAGTTCTTGAATCTTCTCCGCATCCCTTTTTGTACAAACTTTTTCTTCTCATGCATCATTGTTTCTTCGTTACAGTGTTAATTTGTTTTACTCACCCAGTGGGGTTGTGTTTTTCTTCTTAAAGGTTGTCGGTAAGTCTTCGTAAGGTTCAAACTTGATTCATTATACACACAAATGGTTGTTCAAGCCCCGGATCTCCATCAATATTACTACTTTCTGTTGTTCAAGCCCCGGATCGCCACCAATATTACTACTTTCTGTTGTTCGCACACAGCTGATAGACCAAGTAATAACACCCGAATCACTCTCATATCTCATATCTGACTCAACTTCTGTATGTACGTACCAGGATCACACTTGAACTTTAAAGGGAATTAGCTCAGACTACACACAGTGTTTAAAGATCTACACTCGAGACGAAGGCAAGCACCCAGCATAGTGCCTCGTTCATTGACTTCCCGCGAAGCCAAGTCCTCTTGCCAAATCTGAAGTGCCTGTCAGTCCCCAGTGACCTTTATTGTGACGTCCTTAAAGTCTAAATATACATAACGCATGACCAATGGCCAAATAATCAATGCATTCCATATAGAGCTTTTCTGGGCGTGATCATGCCCTAAAAATATACTCAAAACATTGATAAATGATCACTATGAATCCTAGATATTTATGAAATGCAGACCGTCGTCTCATGTATTCGAGTATGCTTGGAATCCTGTGTGGCACGGTCTAAATCCGATATCCTTGAGACAGTCTATTGACCTTTCAGTCAAACTAGGCCATGCGATGTTGTTAAAATATTAAGTTTACTGAAATATAAATATGTCATCTGTGACACATACATACATACATACATACATACATACATACATACATACATACATACATACACACACACATACATACATACATAAATACATACATACATACATACATACACACACACACATACATACATACATACATACATACATACATACATACATACATACATACATACATAGTATACATACATACATACATACATACATACATACATACACACACACACATACATACATACATACATACATACATACATACATACATACATACATACATACATACATACATACATACATACATATTTAAACATATTCTTTCCTTATTTAGTTCTAGATGAGATAAGAGAAATTAGAAATGAATATCGGACTGCTAAGGAGATAAAGGAAGAAGCTGAAAGACTCTCCAAGGTAATACATAATTTAACTACTTAGATAAGTTCAAGTGTGTCCATGACAAGTCTCGCCTCAGGCCATCAAACAAGCTCGACATACAAAGCTTAGGGACTATGGTCACCAGTCTGGCAGCGAGATTAGACCCAATATTCAACGACACCTTACTATAACCTTTCGGTCGTGAAAATCGGTCTACACTTGAATTGTAGTCCAGCCTTCTCGAAGCATCCCACCTCTAGCCTATTAAACTTCAACATAGTGGAGCACAAATAACAACGATCGTCCATGACAAAACACCACAAGACGTTTGAGAATCTTTTTGAACAATACAAACAGTGTCAATTGTATTTATTGGGTAAATTGAAGTTAGGGGAATCTCTTGTTCTTCTTCAGCTTTGAATGTTTGTGTACTTTATATTTCACACAGAAAAGACGATGGGCTAAAATGAATACAAGGTCTTCGAATTTTGAGAAAGGTGAACGCAAAGCCGGACGACTTGTAAGACTTGAAGAAAGAGAAAAGGCCATTGCTGAGGGGTTGCCATGGAAATATAGTTGGGTGAAATCAGACGATGAAGAATCAGACAAAACGCCAGGTAAAATAATTAAATGTTTCGTTCTCAGAAAATGTCTGAATGCCAAAGCGTCTTAAACACACAATTGCAACATAAAGGTTTTGTTTGAATATGAATGATACTCATCTGTACCGGAGCTAGGGAGTTATACTTGAGCCGTGAAATTGATTGGACCACCTAAGGGACCGGACAGAATTTACGGCAGAGGGGGGGGCTGGGGAGAAATTGGGGGGGGGGGGCATGAAAAAAATGGGAGGCTTGAAGGGGGGGGGGCCATGGAAATTCTCATGGTTTGAAAGGGGGGGGGGGCCGCGAAATATTTTGTCATTGAAAAAAATTAATATGTTATAAAATTTAGCATTGCATGAGATAGCACTTGATATCGCCTTTAATATTGAATGTCTACACTTTCATTTATGTATTAAAATGGAAGTGTGTACGTTTGTATTTAGTGAAGCATAAAAACACTACTCAAGATTAATTTGATACACCCTTAATTACTCTTATATACTCCAAGTTGTTCACACACACACACATATGTATACATACATACATACATACATACATACATACATACATGCATGCATGCATGCATGCATACATGCATACATACATACATACATACATACATACATACATACATACATACATACATACATACATGCATGCATGCATGCATGCATACATGCATACATGCATACATACATACATACATACATACATACATACATACATACATACATATATTTTAGCACTGTGGAAACAGGTTCAGTGTGTAATTACCATCAAGGATACATTACAGGTCCTAATATATATATATGGTAATATACTAGCATAGGACCTGTAATTTATGTGTTTAAAAAGTGACCTTTTGGTGAAAAATGTAAATACAAAAACGTCTGGCCAGATTAATTTAGATAGGTGTTTTATTTCTTTCCTTGACACTATTCTTGAGTTTCACTCTCAGACTCACTAGAGTCTGAAGATATGAGGCAAGACTTGTCTTTCTTTCTATCTAAAACCAGTGAAATTAAACTATTTCCCTCCTCAGCATCATCAAATGCATCTATCTGTACTAAATACTGTAAAGCATTTAGATGTCTGCGTGGTGTTAAAGTGGCCATATGGATGAGAATTTGGTATTTATTTTGGATTTTTATTTGATAAAACAGCTTCACAATGTTTTTCTACTTGAAAAAATAAAGCGAAAGGACATATACCAAGTTTATGTTCGCAACTCAATAAAATGCAAAACATTAAACAATGTGTGAAATGTTTGTTATTGTACGTACAATAACAAACTTTTTACACTTTTTGCATCTTTTTGCATTGTATTGCGTTATGAACATGGACTTGGTATATCTTCTTTCGCTTTATTTTTTCAAGTAGAAAAACATAGTGAAGCTGTTTTATCAAATAAAAATCCAAAATAAATACCAAAGTCTCATCCATATGGCCACTTTAAGTGTTTTTTCATCAGTGACATGAAGTCACAAATGTCTTACATTTACAGGTGTATTGGTAATGCATTTGGTGTAGGAAAGTGAAAGCTGCATAAAATCCTTAGTTTGCTAGCACTTCATGACATCACAAATGTCTGACATTAGATAGTTATTGTGTTATGAGTATAAATAGATATTTGAATACACTATGTAGGTGATGTGATGTCCTTAGATACTCCCCACAAATGTCCCCACTACAGTTTTTCACAAATCACGCATGTGAATGTGTGTTTAACTCTGTGTCTGTGTTTCTGTGTATGTATCAGTGAATGACAGTTAAAACCACCACATCAAATGCCTTGGTATTAAGTGATGACTACTTATGGTGTCTAGTTGGGAAATACACAATATTATAACACATGTGTATGATTACATGTATGGTCAAAATGTTTTATTTTGTTTTGTTTTCTAAAAAACTTCCTCTACAATTACTAAGTTGTTTGGGCTGAAATAGTAACATAATAGTAGTACCAAAAGAAATATTACAGTTGTGCTACAGTAACAAAAAAAATTGTACTCTTTTTAGTTATTGTAGGGGGCAGGATATTGTGCACTTTTTTCTTTTCTTTTCTTTTTTTTTTTTTTTTTTTTTTGGGGGGGGGGGGGCATGAAATTTTTATACTTTTGAAAGGGGGGCTGTGAAATTTTGGTCACAGTGGATGGGGGGGGGGGCAGGAAAAAAAACAAGTCAGAGATAATTTCTCCCCAGCCCCCCCCCCCCCCCCCCTGCCGTAAATTCTGTCCGGTCCCTAACATGACTGGTTTGTACAGCTGACTACGAGTGACCACTCGTCTGTGCACATCCATTTACATCTCTCACTTTCTGACATGTACTATTTTTTGTACGCCATTTACACTTCTAGATACAAGTGACGTACAATCTGAATCTGACCAGAGTACAGCTGAGTCATCGTATTACGTCAGTGACGTATCGTCACGATACAGACAACAAGGAGGCGCAGATATACGTACAGCTACTTTGAAGAGATTGGAACAAACAGATCCGGGTAATTTTGACCTATGAACTCTTCTTATATTAAACTTAGTTTGATGTATACAATATAAATTTTTAAGTGTTTCTGCTGCTGCTGCTGCTGATGATGATGGTGGTGGTGGTGGTGGTGGTGGTGGTGGTGTCGGCGGCGGCGGTGGTTGTGGTGGTTGTGATGGAGGTGATGATGATGACGATAGAAGTGAATGTGGTAGTGATGATGACTTCGTCGAAGTTATAACACTAAACACTATACAGTTACATATATCAATAGTAGCTGGTAAGGTGAAATAAGCAAAAAAATAATCTTGCGCACTAAATACACCCTGTAACTTAGTTAGTTAGTTCATCCATTCATTCACTCACTCAGTTAACTCACTGTCGGTCTATATCTGTCTGTCTGTCTGTCTGTCTGTCTGTCTGTCTGTCTGTCTGTCTGTCTGTCTGTCTGTCTGTCTGTCTGTCTGTCTGTCTCTTTGCTAACTTCTACATTATGTAACGAAACAGTGAACCAATAAAATAGTAAAATCCAAAAATACGTAGAACTATCAAATCAATGAAAACACTATTCTGACATACTTTATGTTCTATTATTTATACAGGTTTAAGACGTCGACAGAGTCGGCATCACTACGCCCCTGAACCAGTTACAGACGAGAAATTATACACGTCAAATGTGAGCGGAATGAAAATTGAAAAACGTAGACAATGGGCGAAAGTGAGAGAATTTATACGACAAGACGAAGAGAAAGAAATAACACAGGAATGAAATAATATATATGCATATTTATAGGCATATTGTAACTTATATACGATCTGTTACTCTCATGAAATATAGAGTCATACATTACTCAGAGTTTCACGCTTCCAGCGATCTTCAGACTCAGTTTCAGATTCAGGTCTGAAGAGTAACGACTTATTACATCCTTATATATATATATATATATATATATATATATATATATATATATATATATATATATATATATATATATATATATATATATATATATATATATATATATATATATATATATATATATATATATATATATATAATGTAACTATAAAATGATGTGCATGAGAACGTAACGTTCATACAACATATCAAAGACTTTCGTGAATTTTCGACAATCATTCAATACAGGGTTAAATGTGTCCTAGATATAGCTAATGTCAGAATACATGTTAGAACGATCATGTTGTATGCTGTGAGCAAGACAAAACACAAGGACAGATCTAGAACTTAACTTTTTTTCTGTAAACTTCAGTATTGGGACTGAAAGAGTTGAAGAAGTTGATATGTAGTGGCGTAGTGATTGCCAGATGTTGAGGTTTTGTACAACGGTAATAATCTGACATTTATCAAAAGGCCAATGTCACTTCAATTGGACTGGGATAGAAAATTAAAAGGACTATAAAAAGTAAATAATCTCCTAGTTCCAAGTACACATATGTCTGACAGGGGAAAATCTCCTCCAAAATAATAGCAATATTAATCAGCAGTATTTGAACTTGAATTCTTGTACTAAAAGAAGAGAGAACTTACATTTCTTCCACTGAGGGCGCCCGTTATCGACAGCAAAAACACGCAACATTACAATAGACGAACTTCGTGGAAGCCACCAGCGCATATCAGCATTTTAGAATTGAGATGTATTTCAGATGAAGATACATGGTTTTTTACTTTATATACCCGGTATAAGGTATTGAAAAGTGAAAGGTGTAAATATAATGATAAAATAATAAAAATAATTTCTTATCATATACTTCTCTTGGTTAGGCGTTCTGTTTTTTTTAATGAAATGTGAAATCCCACCGCAGCCACTAGTTCCATAAAACATCGCAATACTGTAATATCAGAACATGTCAGTCGAATCGCTGCTGACAATTCTAACTATGCAGAGATTCAAGTGTTTTGATATGAGTAGGGGAGAGGTTAGGATGTCAGCATCACGGAAGTGAAGGGGAAACAGTACTAGTGTGGTAAGATGTTGGGGACCACAGTAAACCTAGTTATTTTCGCCAACAGAAAATTTTTCGATTTTGGATTTCGACGTCCTCTACTTCTTCACAAAGACTAATGTTTAAATGAGTTGTAATGTACGGTCTCTGGTGCACTGTACAAGAATGCACGTAAGCATCTACTTATTAAAGTGTATTTGTTTTCCATCAAATAAGCGAATATAAGTCGTTAGCAAAAGCTTCTAGGACATGATGGCGTGGATATGTTGCCCTCGGTCAGGCCAAATAAAAAAAGTTGTTTGGTTACAGTTACCCGACCCCACCTAGTTTTTCACCCCGACCCTAATTTGTTTTATGTATTCGAGAAAAATAATAATAAAATTGCGAAAATCGTGAAATCTCGCAAGAAATAGTGAGTGTGGAAACTAACATCAACCTACAAAGACAATATAAAACTGTTCTTCCAATCTGTAATGGCTTTACATCTGATGATAGGAAGAAATAAACAAGACAGAGACAATTTGGAAAACAATGGAAAACCTGAACTAGACACTCACACATGAAAAAAATATATATAATAAAATAAAATAAAAATCTACCTACCCCATCTATTTTAAAATTGAATGTAATCGGAACCACATATTTTTTTTACGCCTCACAACAATGGTCAATATGCCGGTAGACAATGACACCTCGTCTTTGGGACTTCTAGCCATCAACTCTGTCAATTTGACCCAAACACAGGTCACAGGTCACAGGTGTTAATTAATGCAGTGTCTAGATGCCTGGGTGGGTGGGTGGGTGGGTGGGTGGGTGGATGGATGGATGGATGGATGGATGGATGGATAGATAGATAGATCGACAGACAGACAGACAGACAGACAGACATGTAGACAGACAGACAGATAGATAGATAGATAGATAGATAGATAGATAGATAGATAGATAGATAGATAGATAGATAGATAGATAGATAGATAGATAGATAGATAGATAGATAGATAGATAGATAGATAGATAGATAGACAGACACGTGGCCGCTTAAACTGAGGCAGGTGTTATCAAGCACTGACAAATTGTCAATCGATTGATGTAAGTTTTTTGAGATCACCTCACAATATTTACATTGCCTGGTTTTATGTATACACTGATTTCTTAAAAGGGAAAGGATTATGGGTAAATTGTAGATATTGTACATAAAGGAAAGTAAAAGATTATGAAAGGAGGTGATATATAATTTGCAAGAGTTTTCAAATATTCAAAATGATATACATATCGTTTAAATATATCAAACCATTTTGTTTACAAATCTTGTCATGAAGCATAATTGCTGAAGATGAAACGATTCGACATACATTTTCTCTGAAAGTATTTATTAAGTGTTTCAATTGGTCAAATACCAGATTTGTCAACCGAGGAATCGTTGTACACACCTTTACAAGTGGCTAACAAGATCGCCATTAACGACGTATCCTACCGGTATATATTTCAGTTGTTTGTATTGCAACAGGAATTATGTCCATGGTAGAGGGCGTTATAACCTCAAATTCGGTGGTTGCGGCAGTTTGTCGATGTTTCCCGAGATTGGTCTATCGTCGTAAACCACGACCTCTTGAACGGCACCGTCCAAAACGCGCCGCCAATAGTCTCGTTATTTCGCAGTGTCGTGGAAGAAATACCAGCTCTTGTTTGCGAGAATGAGATTGGTCTATTAAACTGACCTGGTTAATATGGTGTCCGGGAGGCGGAAGAATTGAATGAGTCCCCATAAAATTTCAGTAACCACCACCACCACCACCACCACCACCACCACCACCATTAGATGATGAACGATGAACATTCACGACTATTTATCTGAAGGGAGTAAGCATTTAGGAGTTATGAATATGCCTGATGAAAAAGAAAAGTTCGAAGTAAAACAATAATTTGTGACAACAGTTCCTCCTTGTCATAGATTTTGCCCTACTTCACTGACTATTTTACCCTATTTTATAGGCCGCTATATAATTATGCACACAAAGCAACAGTACGTTTTGGTAAAACTGACCTGGTGAAAACTAAAATCGTTATTGTGAAATGGAAATTTGATATTTTGGTGAAAACCCCCGCCCAAAAAGTAGGACAATTAAACAAAACTCATATATGAAACTTTTTACATAGCCCCAAAATTTACATAATGCTACAGACAAGTAAGAATATACTTGTCTGTGATAATGCATACTGTTTATAATCTCAGTGCAATGGCACTCAAAATTATACTATCAGGTGCTCAGAATTACAACTCTTCGCGCATCCTTCCCTGCCGATATATCCAGACCGCAGATTCGATGCACATTTTATAAGATAAAGTGAAAAACAGTATTTTGTTTCAAGAATCAAGTTACAATATATTAATGCGTTGTCTTTAAATACATACATTCTTTTTTTACCCTTCTGGTTGTAATAACCTGTATTTCGAATGTACGATCTATTTATACTTGCTGGTTATGACGTACATTTGTACTAGAAATGTAACAATACACTCATTGTCAGGAGTTTGGAACCAGGAAGTAGCATAATCCATCAACTTCAGTTACGTCGTCGACGAGACTGTTTACTGTACAGCGATAGAGCTAAAGTTTGAGGAACTGTGAATGAAGGTAAGGTTTCATTTATCTCTCAGAATTGCGTACAGACTCGGGAAACTTTAAAGAGCCTCTGCCAGAACGTGTTGAATGTCTCGAAACAATGACATTTACAGTAGCTGTGTTTTGAAGGCTAACTCGATGCTATTGCTGGCTAACTCCATGTTCACGAAATGTGGTTGTTTTTAGCGATTAGGCAATATCCTTTCATACAAAAAAAGTTTAGAAAGCAGTCATAGTTTTCACTTTCAATTTTATAAGTGTATGTTTTGGTAAATAGTTGAGTAGTTGTCGAATCTTCAGCCAAATCAAATGAGCCGTGTTGATGTTTCATGTGCCACCGCACTGCACGTCGACACCGAATTTTAATAGTTTGAAATTGAGGCAACTCCGAGCTTGGGTATAGTTTTCACATAAGCCGTTATTTACACGTGAAAACAATATATATAAACACCGATGTTACAAACTATAAA